>NC_062976.1:12861076-13088576 GCF_023078275.1 Leguminivora glycinivorella
ATCAAATGTTTGTATAAAAAAAAAACCGACACGAAAAGTCACAGTCAAGAAAAACTTACTTATCCCATATAATTTTTACAAAGAGATAAGGTGCATTAAGGCAATTTAATTCCCAAAGTCGCCTAATTTCAAAAGTCACACAAATATCACCATTATTTCCATCAAGATTCCCCTTTCGGAATTACCAGAGAATTTCTGTCATTCGGAATTACCCTAATGTACCTTACACTATTTCGCCATAGGTCGCCATAGCTCTCTGATATAGCTCAAACGGTTTGGGCAGCGTTTTCGATTAAGGCTCTCAGCCAGCGGGATTTTGTCCGACTTGTTTACCAAATATCGTCATATTTCAAACAAGGTCTCAACAAATTATATGCCTTAACCTTCCCCAAGAATCACTAATTTACTGGTGAAAACCGCATGAAAATCCGTTCAGTCGTTTTTGAGTTTATCGCGAACACACAGACAGACGCGAAGGGGGACTTTGTTTTATAAGGTGTAGGATGCATTCAATTGATTCCATTCCTATTCAGTATCGATGGGGTAGCTGCACAAATAAGAACTTTTTCTCAAACTTGCAATGAAATGTTGTCGGCAACTACTACGTATCCGGTGAGCTGAGTGAAAATGATATGTAAAGGAATTTCACACCAAAGCCTGTAATGCACCCTTCATTTGTTTCTAAACATCAAAATTCAAAATGCTTACACTACACCATGACATTTATTATCAGAAAAAAATATTATAGTACCTACTAATGCACCTGAATGTCACCGTTTAATAGGTTACCTCAAACATAGTTAAAACATTTTTTGGTGCGGAATTAGAAAAGTTTTCTTTCTTTGCCCAATTTTATCAAAACTATCAAGATATTTTTTTTTTCATTTCACTGCATGTTTGAGAAAAGCACTATACATGCCTCGCCGTGAAAAGGGCTTACAGGCTTCGTATCACTATCCTACTCAGCTGAATATACCTAAACAGCATGTAAGCCCTTCTTTCTCGGCATCTGACGTAATGTACTATTATTTGACATGAACACATATAAAACCAGTTAGAATAGAAACATCAGACTTCTTGCGCCCCCCTATATCGCTATTGCTAATACCAAGCTACTGCTACACCACGAACAATCACAGATATAAAGTCAGTCTAGCGATAGCTGTCACTAGAAAAAAGCAGCAACTTCAAAAAATTAAGGGATTAATGTTTTGGCCCATAGAAAATTTTAATTTATCGCCTTGACAAAGTTGTTGGTCCGTCTATAGTAAAAATTTGAAGCCAATCCAATCGTTTATACTGAAAAATATCGATTTGGGAAAAAGCAGGTAGATTTCTTGAAAATTTTCAAAAAAAGCAGTAGATCAAAAGATTTTTTCAAAATCAGGTAGATCTACTGCTAAATCAGTTGATCTGGCAACACTGTTACGAAAGCAAGGAGCGCCGGACGATCGAACGCAGGTCCGTTGTCTACGAGCGCTCGGCGCAGACTAAACGGGCCCATGTCAGCACAGTGTATTTTATTCGAATTTTAGGTGCTTTAAAAAAATGTCTATCGACAGAAAGGTATGTCTTATATTATATGTATGATTTTTTTTTATTATGTCAACAAGAAGTTCTAGTTTAGGATATTTTTGTTTAAGAGTTACAATATACGCAGGAACCGCAGGAAAAATACATAATGTAAACCTCTTTTTATCGAAAAAATGGGGAAGACACGGAAGGTTATTTATCCTCCATTTCAAATAAATCTTAAAATGTCAAACGTTGATTATCTCGTATAGGATATAATAAATAGGATTGTGATCATTTATTACCCCAAATGACATTTTTAACAGCACAATCACGATTCGAAACGAGTTATTCCACTATGAAATTTGAAAACGTCTTCCGAAGGAACTGATTTTTTTGAAGTATAAAAAAAGACATATTTTAAAATATTATCTAATTATTACCTAGCTTAAGATATGTTCTTTTAGGAACATTATCAGTTTTTTAATAATCATTTATAGTTTCTTTATAATTTTGAATGAAAAAAGTTACATTTTGCCAAAAACGCTCGTCTTTAGGAATAAGGCCTCTTAAGTACCTAGTGACGAATATATAACGTCTATTTGCTGCAAATTACCGAAAAAAAAATTGCTTGGAGGAAAAATGCCAAAAGAATAGGTACCAATTTATTAAAAAAAAAACAGACGAGTCTTATATTTTGCGATAAATATATAATTATTTTAAAGTATTTACAACTTCGAGGGAACATATAATGATATGACATCCATACGAAAATTTTCCATATTTCTTTCTTTTGCCACCAAAAACTTTGATATCTGGTAATCTTGTTATCGAAGTTAAACCACAGAATATATAATAGTACAAGGTTAAACTTACTTATATATCTTGGTAAAAAAAATACTAAGCTGTTTTCAGTGAGACTTGCTTAAATATTAATATTGTACTCATGGACGTGTATGACGCACAAGGGGGTTGTAGAGATGGAGGCTATTTCTGTTAATTATTAAACTTCGTCAAGTCGAGACCCTTACTTTTGCGTCATTATTCAGATTATTCAAAGTATCTCACTAGTCTTACCTTTACCTTTATTTTGGGGTTAGGGTTTCATTATTATTTAAAATAACAAGAATAGAAAATTATAAAATCGCCGTCAATAGAAATTGTCAACAATGTAGACAAACCATTCTATAAAATATCAATATTCTAGCACAATTTTATTGCTTTAAAGGTTGAGGAACATTAATGTGATATGAATTGATTAAATAACACATGGATTTAGCCAGTATCTGATGAGTTAGAATTAAAATTAAAGACATTTTGACTACAAGGTTTGTTTACATTGTTCACAAGTTCTATTGACGGCGACTTTACCTAACATGTTCTTAGAATAAATTTATGCGGTTTTAAGAACGTGCAAAATTTCATAAATATCGTCGGGTGCGGGCTTATGGCCGATTTGCATACGCGATGCTGCGCCCGATAGTGCAATCGCCATCGGGATGTGGTTACCAAAGCCTTTGAGAGCCCTCTCCTACCACTGTATACCTAAAAATTCCATATACTTGTTCACAGCTTCCATTAAAGCGCCTAGTAATAGGCTAGTTTCCTATACTTAAAATAAAATATTTTATGCAGTGCACGAAATAAAGCACCACATAATTAGAAGAAAAATATGGACAGTAGTTATGTTTAAACATAATTTCTACTTAAGAAGTCCAAGAGAAATATATAATGTAAGTGAATTGACCGTGACGTCTCTCCTCAGTATTTCATAGTAATTCCATACTAGCAAATCGTTTTGACAGTTCTTAAAGAGAAGCTGATTTGACTAGTAGGAAACTAGCCTATTCTCTGGGAGTGTCAGAGATATTGATTAGTATGGATATGATAATGGTACCTTTGGGAGCAGAAATATGTATATACATCGATCATACCAAATAAGTGCCATTTCGGAACTCACTTTTCGTTCAAGTTTCATTTCGGTGCTTATTTGTTACTGATTATTAAGTACCTATTTAAAATAGTTATTAAATATTTTCATGTTTCAATAAAATTGTATGTACGAAATACATTTCTGGAAATGGGGCCACTGGTTTAACATTAATAGCTAATGAGAGATTCTGTGGGTGTGGGTTTGAGATTCTGCCTCGTTCATAATTCATTATAAATATAGCCGGCTTAGCCAAGGTAACAATCATCATCATCATTAGGCCTTACGCATCTTTACAGATGATTTAAGCAGCATCTCTGATCGAGGGACAGTCCGGCTTGTGGATATATAATCCAATTCGTGATCGGCATAATGTACCACATCTGTCACAATTAAAACTTAAATGAGAGTCCGCACAAAATCCTCATTGTGCCTTACTGTCCGTTTTCGGGCTATGTTTTGAAACCAGGACCTATCATTGGTTTCAAGGCCTCTTAAAAGGCTGTCCCTCCACTCGTTGTGGACAATAGCCTCGCTACAACACTTTATCTATCTTTTCCATATTAACTTGACAGTGAGAGTTACGTTTCGTGCACGATGACTCGCAAATTTGTCAAATCTAACCTTTTGTTTTATGACACAACAAACTAAAGCACGCGTCTTTCTGTATTCTAAAAAATATGATTCATAGTACAGTCACCATCAAAAGTAGTGGATCAAATAACGTTACAGAAATATTTATCGTCATGTAAGGGTTCTACATAATAAGAAGTGTACAGGTAATTAAAATAGCTAGATTTAAGTATTATGCCAAAAATGTTGTATTAAGAGTTTGCATGCAT
Source organism: Leguminivora glycinivorella (assembly GCF_023078275.1). NCBI lineage: Eukaryota > Metazoa > Arthropoda > Insecta > Lepidoptera > Tortricidae > Leguminivora > Leguminivora glycinivorella. Next base: position 12,865,361 of record NC_062976.1, read on the forward strand.
TTAAAAAAAAATGTATGCCAAATAGTAGAATGGACTTGTTGAATTGGCAGGCGTCGGAGTCAATACTGGCTACAGCTTTTTGCTGCATTGCATTGCCAGATAGTCCGGACTCTTATAGTCATTTTCTTTCTAGATATTGTGCCAAGTACCTTAAACATTCAAACAAAAACTCATTTTGCAACTTTTTAAAAGGATATTTTGGAATTATTTCGAGCCGATTCCAGTAAATAAATCATAACATGGTAAAGAATATTGTGAAGCGATTCAAAATATTTTTTTTGACAAAATGAAATCATCATCAGTTTTTAGGTTAATACCCAATTTCTGTACAGGGCCCGTAGCCAAATGGCTTTCCGCGACGCGAAACGAAATCGAAACGCCGCAGAAAGATAGTCTGGCTCTGTCACGGCAATACCCAAGAGCGATAGAGATAGATATCTACGAAAGAGATATTATCGTGAGCGTTTCGTGAGCGTTTGTGCAGTCAGCTACGCACACTGGGTGCCTAGCCAATAAGCCAAACATTTGTGCATGCGTGATCACAACGGTAATCTCTCTATCACTCTTCCATGTTTTTGCGACAGTGACAATAGGTATGATTCGTTACGAAACGAAACCATAGGCTTCTTTGCTATGCATTTAAATCTTCTGGAGTACCTCCTCCGATTTAGTAGGTTGTTAATTGGTAACGAGCGGCATTCAATATAATGACTTGAGTTGTCGCATAATGAATTGTTTATACACGGTGGGAATGAGTATACCGACAAATTTTAACAGCGTATTCCTGATCCCATTTTAAGATTAAAATGTCATACCTATATTATATGTCATAAAGTTTATTAAACTTTTCTGGATTTCGCCTAGTTTCAGAGTTATTACCAATTTAATATATACAGTCAGCCAAGAAAGTGGTTTACCACTTTTCGACTCTATTTTAAACACATAATATAAGGTCAAAAAGTGGTAAACCACTTTTTTGGCTGATTATACATTTTTAATGGCGTTGTTGACATTACGGATAATAGTCTTATTTTAGACGTCAAAAACTGACAAATAAAACCATCAAAAACGGGGTTTTAGAAAAAAAAACGTTTAACTCAATTTAAGTGCCATTTTTATGAACAATTTTTACTTTTTATGTAAAACAACATTTAAAAGTACCTAATAAAATGAAATACCAAAAAAAAAATTGCCTAAATTTCTTCATTTCTTCATTTGCCGGTATCCTCATTCCCACCGGTATAATATAACTAACAATATTTAATAGGATGCCACTGTTACGGAGTTACAGTTACATGTATTGAAAGCGGAGTTGCAGAAGTTGGTAAATACTATAAATTGTTAGGTATATTGTAGACAGTTGATTTCTTGATAACAAATAGTGCTAAGCAAGGTTAATATTTCCAATTATTATACATTTTTAAACTAGAGTAGAAAAAATGTTGTACCTACCTGGTCTACGATTAATAGTATTTTTTGGTTTAATTTCCAAAATGCGAAATGACCCACCCTGTAGGTACTTTATATGTAGTTTAATAGTCAAATTTTGGTTGTGCAACAAAAATCCTTGGCTGATTGAAACATCCTTTGCCTGAAGTATTGTATGTACGGATTGTATTAATTTTTAAAACTAAATCCATTATTCCCTTGGGAGCAAAATAGTACATCATTCTTCAGTACACGTAGACGCAATGAGACCTTTAAACAGCAAATGTGATGAAAAATACTATTTGTAATACGTTTAATGTAATACTGCAGATTATACAATCTGCCTGCGACAAATACTTACATAATATAGCTTTTAAATGATTTATTCATTTTAATTTTGTATCTAACGGAGTCTCCGCTTAAGTGGCTCCTGTCTATCACCGCTACACTGTATCAGCCTGCCAGTTAAAAGCAAAAAATGACAGCGCCGGATAACAAGCCGTTAAATTATTGTCCAACGAACAGACCGGCAGTGCGCCCCTTAACTTAGATTTCGGAATTTTCGAACGAAATGACAGACTTCTTGCGTAGGTACATAGTCGTTCTGACCTCATTCATGTAGGTATGTAGTAAAAATATTTTCACCTAACCCTTCAGGTGGCGAAATCCGGGAGCCGACCGCACGTAAAGTGGCAGGTAACCGGGAGCCGGACTTGAAATAAAAAGCTGTTGAGTGGCAAGGATACCGCTAAAATGACAGAAAAAGTTTACCTTTGTGTGGCGGGGCCCTCACGGGTGGTCATCGCGAATGTTACTTATGTTACAAAAATTATAATTACTCAAAAAATGTAGGGATGTTGTGCATAAACCATATATCACTGGATTCATTATGAAACGGCTAAAATCATTCCATAGAAAAAAAATACATTCCATTTATGTGAATTTTGCTAGACTCGACCAAATATCAGATGGCTACATTTTCCACTTCCATTTATTAAAGTAACTTTATCTAGGCAAAAAAACAGTAAATTGGAGAAAAAAGTAATTCAGGGACTTAAATATACATTTATTTACACTTATATCTCTTTTTTTAATATATTACAGTACAATTTTTGCGAAAAAGACGGTTTTTAAACACGTGTCTCAAACATGGCAGGCGGATGGTCCAATCAAATTGGGTCATATTTCAAGTTGTTTTGAAGTTGAAGGTGTTGAACCTTTACTGAATGCCGTCCTTGTTTAGTGACGAATGGTTCGTGCAAGTATGAGGAAGCTAGATATAGTTTTAGACGGTTTTATTTATATATTTAGGTATATCGTCGCACGGGGTCCGGGAGCCGGTCCCTGCCACTTAACAGCTTGTTTTTCCCAGAGTCCGGCTCCCGGCGCCTGCCACTTAACGGAATGTTTTATAAAATGACCGCGCCACTTCTCCCCTATGCAACTTGTAGCTCTGCCACCTGAGGGGTTAATCTAATCTAATCATAATCTTGTTTGAGCAAATTGGTTTCGTCGAACTAATATAGTTTACGAGTAGCGAAGCGCGAAGTCGCCTGAACTATGGCCGAAATAGTTTTGTGCCGACGCGCAGTTTATGACGTTTAGTAATTGCTTCTTTGTTGGTACTTGATTACGAGCTTTAGGACTCGTTTGTTGGAATTTCGTTCATTGAGGCTTTTGAACTGGACACAATTAAAGAAAAACGATCTCATCCAGAAAAATCTGTCAATTTAATGTTTCAGTCGAAGTCATTATTTTAAATGGCAGTTTTTAGAGGATGGACCTTTTTCACTTAACTACGACCAAAGTGTCACTCGCTACGCTCGTTATTGGAATATTTCAGATGGTGGTGTAAGATTTCCCCACAAGAACTTTGCCCCTCTATAATGAATTTAAAATTCATCCCGACGTTTCGAACTCTTTACAGCGTTCGTGGTCAACGGGTGACTCAGCCACCCACGGTTGAAACGTCGGGATAAATTTTAAATTCATTATACGCGATTTAATCCGTTTCCATAGTTTTATTTCATGAGTAACTATCGCGGTAACCTAAGACAATATTAAAAAATACACAATTGAAATCACCATCAACATTAATTGAACATTTTTTATCCAAAGTCATAATTAAAAGGTTCAAAATAACAATTCTACCTTTCAGCTTCGGACATCAAGTTAATCTTTATATGAAATTACTTTGCACTTTTGTGGGTAAAATGCAATTTTGCTATCTGTTTTCGAAAAATCGAGAGAGCTTTTTAACAATTAGTGTGGTGAAAATATTATTTTTAATACAGTTGCTCAAAAAGTGCCCGTTTTTTGGCTGTTTAGCGTGCGAGAAGTTGTATTTTACGAACTAGTGCGTAAAAAGTTTATACGTTCTATTTTACGACTACTTACCGAGCTGTTTTCATATTAGTCTAGTTTACTAAGACAGAATAAAACTATAAACATATTATTAAGTGATTAATATTTAAAACGTTAATATTTCATATGTAATTGTTTACTTTTAGTCATACTAAACATAATTTATAAAATGGTTTATACTTTGAAAAATCGGTCATAATGAGTCGTGTAAACAGAACATGGTTGGAACGAAACGCGTCTTCTACTGTCAAAGTAGAGGCGTCTACCATGTTTTAACTTAATGCACGTTCAAAAAACCTCAATATGTTACGCGATTTGTCATAATTATTTTACGTTATTTGCAATACGTCGGGGCATAAATGGATCGATTAAATTAAAATGCAGTTGTACATTAAACAATCGTCCCAAATCGTAAATGTTTATGTTTTTATGGCACCCAATGAAATAAATTATGTTATAAGTAGATGAATAGCAAACTCGAAAATATGCACGCAAGTTTAAAAGCTTCAAAAATACGCCTTTGAATTGTCAAATAATCCGTCAATGTCCATGGGAAAATTGATAGTTCGGATTGTTTTATTTCGTTGTAAGTAAGTAGTAGTGTTTTTTCGCAACTGTAAGTAAAAAACGTCGTTCGTCAGTAGTGTTTTCACTCGTCCCGACTTATCGTGGCAAAATGTCTCGAAATGTACTATTCTCGCACTTATAACGAAATGTACTATTTTAAGTCAGTATATCCAAAGTGCCTATTACAGTTATGGCACGGAATCTAATAATGTACCTACATGTCGATTCATGAGAGCTGGCATGAATGGATTGAGAAAAACTTTGACTGTATGACACCTGCGTGCGTAGCCGAATGCACAAACGCTCACGAAACGAAACGCTTGTAGATATCTATCTCTATCGCTCTTGCGTATTGGCGCGACAGAGCCAGACTACATTTCGCGGCGTTTCGTTTTCGTTTCGCGTCGTAGAAATGTCGTTCGGCTACGGTGCCTGTATCGATTAGAGATGGGCCGAATATTCGGTAAATATTCGGTATTCAGCATATTCGGTTTTTCTATGTTCGTATTCGGCCGAATAATTCGTTGCATAATATTTACCGAATAAACAAAGTATTAACTAATGAAGATCTTATTTACGTATTCCGTTGGATAATAAGTTTTAGTAAAAGGAACTACTAAAAAGAGATAATTACCTATGCGTCAAAATATAAATACAATTGTTTTGTAAAAAAGTTGAAAAAACCGTAGTTTAAGAGTTGAGAAGAGTTTAGAGTTGTTTTAACTAAGTTTTTCTTATCCACTAAATCATAAGAACTAATGTAGTTCTAGTAACATATAACATATGTAACCATTATCAATCATTTAATAGTTTTAATCTTGACATCCGATTTCTAAATATGGCGTAACCGAATATTCGTATTCGGCAAAGTCCATATTCGGCCCATCTCTAGTATCGATATACCTACAGTCGTAACTGGGCCATTTTTTTCAAAGTTGTCCACCCATTTTTGTAACATAAATACCCATGATTATACATTATACCCAAGATTTTTATACATGTTTCAAACCTTCCATTCCGTTACCGCCATACAAAATTTATGAAAAAATGGTAACGGAATGCGAAAAAACCTTGGAACACTATTCTGAGTGGAAAACACATACAAATTTCAAAATCCAATAAAAAATTGGGGTGGACAACTTTGAAAAAAAAAATGGCCCAACTGTCAAGAGCTACTTATATATAACCACTTTATTGGTTAAACTATCACACACATGCATATTTTCATTCGCTCGTTCATTCCATTCGTGCCAGCTCTTGTGAATCGACACTCTTTTTATTATTGTTATGAATAAAGTTCGGAAACGGTTAGCTATTTGTCTCATAATGTGACGTGACACATGTCAGACTATAAGAAAAAAAGCTCACCCTGTCCGACCTCTGGTTATAAATAAATTAATAGGACAGAAACTTATAAATAACCTACAACTATAAGGATTTCTCCGGAGGCGCATTTTTACGTTGCCTGGGGCAAAAGACGTTAGGACTGACAGTTCAATAAAGCTGAATTAATTCAGGCATTATCTTCAGCCTCTGATACTCTGTAAAATTATTTATCCATACTAATATTATAAATGGGAAAAAGTGTGTGTCTGTTTGTTTGCCCGTCTTTCACGGCAAAACGATGCGACGAATTGACGTGATTTTTAAGGGGAGATAGTTGAAGGGATGGAGAGTGACATAGGCTACTTTTTGTCTCTTTCTAACGCGAGCGAAGCCGCGGGCAAAAGCTAATATAATATAAGCACAAAAAATCATCTGGAATTTGCAGAACAAGAAATCAATACTCAAGATGGAGTAGTTGTTATGGATATTCACGTATAACGTTAAAGTTAACGTAGGTATCATATCTTCTATATGAGAAGAATGTGTTAGTCAAACTCATTAAGTAAATACAAACGATTTGTCCCGGGCTAGTGACTAATTTCGCTGTAATTTGTTAAACATGTCAAGTACTGACACAGTTACAAATTACGACGACCGGTCTGGCGTAGTCAGTAATGACCCTCCCTTCTAGGTCGCGATCCTGAGTTCGAGTCCTGAATTCGGTAAGGGCATTTATTTGTGTGATAAACAGAGATATTTGTTCCTGTCATGGATGTTTTCTATGTATATAAGTAAATATTTATCTATATAGGTATGTGTAATGTATCCAGGAATCGCCTAGGGATAGTTATATTAGCAGGAGCGCAAGGAAACACAGCCGTAAGGAATCAATATGTATTGCAAGAATAACTTAATTCTACCCGCACCTGTCATACGTTTATCAAACTGTAATGATCTACCTACATCACATCCCTCCACACTTAATTACAAAAACAACCCCGACAGTAATTATTCGGTAACTTAACCTAAGGACGCCTTAACTTAGTACTTATACTTAGGAGGATTGTCTACACGACATTGTCTCACATGACGCTCCTGGCGGGTCTGGGGCGGTACATGCGCGCAAGGTGGCGACGCGAGTGTCCTAGCCGGGCTAGACTGAAGTTCCTCGCGGTCGGCATCATGCCACGTTTCCTCTTGTCCATCCCCTCCTGGCTCGCCATTACCTACACCCCCACCCAAATCTACGGACCCAACCACTGGTTCCTGTGTTGTTGTTGGGAACGAATCCTCGTTTGGACCTATAAGTGAACTTAACCTACTAGTTCTCCGTCTCAACTGATCGATATGCCTGTGCACTTCCTTGCCATCGTTATCCAAAACCTTGTAATTTGTTTTACCTATTTCTTTTGAAACCATACCTGGTACCCACCTTTCCCCTTGCAGGTACTGCCTATACCACACTTTGTCTCCCGCCTCCACCCTCCGCTGCGATCCTCCCGCCGCCTCAGTCTGTTTTTTCTGTGCGACTAAAACCTTGGCTCCTCTATCTGGCTTCAAAGCATCTAACCTAGTGCGCAACCTACGGTTCATTAGCAGCATAGAAGGCGTTTCACCCGTCGAACAATGTTCTGTGTTACGGTAGTGCAACAAAAAGGTACATAGAGATTCAGAAATGGATCTCTGCTCAAATATCGCTTTCTTTATCACTCGTTTCACCGTTCTAACTGCATTCTCACAGGCCCCATTAGATGCCGGATGATAAGGTGCTGTGAAAATGTGGTCAATGAAGTTACGACTGGTATGTTCTTTAAATTCCTTACTAGCAAACGGTGGGCCATTATCGGTGACCAACTGTTTAGGCAAGCCATACCTACTCCAAAGCTCAGTAAGTATTTTTATTGTAAAGCTAGCAGCCGTACTGGGAACTTGAAATACCTCAATCCATTTCGACATTGCATCTATCACGACAAGATACATTTTACCATTAATAGGTCCCAGAAAATCTAAATGTATCCTCGCCCACGGGCGCGCGGGCCAGGGCCAGGCGCTGGGCGCGTGGCGCGGCGGCTGGTCCGCCTGCGCCGCGCACACCGCGCACGCGCGACACGCCGTCTCCACGGCCTCGTCGAGCCCGGGCCACCAAACATAGCTGCGGGCCATCGCCTTTGATTTCACGATGCCCATGTGTGGTTCGTGAATTATTTCTAATACCTTAGTTCTGCAACTTTCAGGTATCACCACCCTATGACCCCACATTAGACAGCCGAGCTCTTCGTACAATTCTTGTTTCCTATTAAAATATGGCCTCAAGTTCTCGATATCGCATTCTGGTGGCCAACCGTCCCTCACGTACGATAGTACCCTACTGAGCATCGCGTCCTTAGCTGTTTTTAATTTTACTACATTGTAATCTAACAATAAAGCTTCCTGAGCGAAATGTAAATATGTCTGCTCCGGAATTGTAGCCTCCTCAGACCGCCCCGCTTCCGGCAGCCGCGACAAGCCGTCCGCGCAATTATCTGTAGTTTTGACGTATTCTATCTCGTAATCGTACGCTGACAAAATGACAGCCCACCTTTGCATCCTACTAGCGGTCATTTGAGGGATGTTTTTATGTTGCCCAAATATAGAAACCAAAGGTTTATGATCGGTGCGTAATAAAAACTTGCGTCCGTATAAATATTGGTGAAATTTCTTTAACGCAAATATTATTGCTAACCCTTCGCGATGAATCTGCGAATAATTTCTTTCCGCGTCACTAAGCGACCTTGACGCAAACGCCACTGCCCTCTCGCACCCCCTGTCGTCCCTTTGTGAAAGCACTGCCCCGACGCCCCTCGGACTCGCGTCACAAGTCAGCACCAATTGCAGGTCTGGATTGTAATGAGCCAGGACCTCCGCACTCGTAAGCAACTTTTTTACTTCCCGGAATGATCGCTCACACTCTCCGTCCCAGTTCCAGACCACATTTTTTCGTAACAAGTTATACAATGGTGCTAATATAAAACTAATGTTTTTAATGAACTTCGCAAAGAAATTTACCATCCCCAAGAAAGAACGTAATTCGGACACGTTTTGCGGAGCAGCCATTTTCAAAATAGAATTTACTTTTGACTTATCTGCCCTTATCCCTTCTTTGGAGACCACATACCCAAGATACGTTACCTCTTGTGTTAAAAAAACGCATTTACTTTCCTTCAACTTTAACCCGTTTTCTAACAAACGTTGTAGAACTAATTCCAGAGAGCGAATATGCTCCGCTTCTGACTTTCCCCCTATTATCACGTCATCTAAAAATACCTGAACGTTAGGTATACCCCTTAATAAACCCGTCATTATCCTCTGGAAAATACCTACACTTGATGCCAGGCCGTAAACTAAACGATTATACCTAAAAAGGCCTCGGTGGGTATTTATTACGGTATACATTTTAGATTCGTCTAGTTCTATCTGGTTGTACGCTTGCGATAAGTCAATCTTGCTGAAATACTGATTACCGTTTAAACCTACTAACACGTCATCAATTTTAGGCAAAGGATAACGATCGATCAGTAAGACGGGGTTCAAAGTAGACTTATAGTCCGCACATAATCTAAGTGTGCCGTCCGGCTTAGGAATAGGTACCAGTGGCGAGGCCCAGTCGGAGTGGTCCACGGGCTCGATGACGCCCGCGCGCAGCATGGCGTCCAGCTCGGCGTCCACGCGCGCGCCCAGCGCGTACGGCAGCGGCCGCGCGCGGTGGAACACCGGCGCCGCGCCCTCGCGCACCGCCAGCGTCGCCCTGCCGCCCGTGTACCGTCCCAGACCGCCACTGAACAGCTCCTTATATCTGTCGAGCAATTTTACAACCTTGTTATTTACATGCGTTACAAAATTACAATTTAATTTGGGAATAGGTATATCCGGAACCTTAATACCTAATTCTGCCAACCATTGTCTCCCTATTAACGAAGTCGTGGCGGAATCGATAATAAACAGTTGCAAACTTTTTGTAATATTACCGTAACTAACTTTAGGTCTAATCAAACCGAAAGGCTCATATTTAGTATTATTTATAAACGTGAAAACAGTTTTACCGGATTCTAACTCACAATGACTAAATAGCTTTTCATACATATCTTTACTAATACAGGCCATAGCCGTGCCCGTGTCTATCTCCATAGTAACAAGTATATTGTCTATATACACAGAAACACTTACTGGTTTATAGTCGTTCAAGCACAGATGGTTTAATTCTTGCTCGAAGTCATACTCATTCCGGCCGACCCCCTCGTCTTCCATCACCTGTTGCGCATCTCCAAAATGTAGGCCATTTCTCTCCGCCCTACCCCACTCCGGGCAAACCCGGCGTAAATGGCCCGTGCGTTGGCACTTGCTACACACGAAGTTTTTATAACGGCAGCTCCCGTAGGTATGGTTTTGTGCGCCACAGGCCCCACAAGACGAATAGCGCTGTTGCGGCCCCACTGTAGGGCCCCCACTGGACCGGTTGGCCCTCCCGAAAGCCGCCCGCTGCTGGCCGGCCCACGCCGGGACCGCTCCGCCACCTCCGCGCCTGCGCTGGCCACCCGCTCCCGCGCCCGCGCCCGCGCCCGCTCCCGCGCCCGACGCCGCGAGCGCATGTACCGCGGTCGCCTCCGCCCCGCCTGCGCCGCTCGCGCCGGCGCCCGACTCCCTCGACGTCTTCGCCTCCACCGCGGCCGCGTCCCGCTCCGCCGCCTCGAGGGCGGTCGCGACCGTCACCGCTCGCGCATAGGTCACGTCGTCGCTCTCGGCAAAGAGTCTCTGGCGAATAATGTCACTCCTGATCCCACACACGAACTGATCGCGCATGTTATCATCTAGTTTTTCTCCAAACTTGCAATATCTCGACAGCCTTTTTAACTCTGCCACATAACCGGCTATATTTTCATCCGCACCTTGCCTCCTCTGTCTGAACCGGAACCGCTCCGCTAACGCCGATGGCGCCGGTTGCAAGTGCTGACTCATGCACTTTACCGCCTCGTCGAACGTTAACGTCGATGGCTGCTTCGGACTAGCCAAATTCACCAATAGTTCGTATGCCTCGTCCCCCATAGACGCGATAAGTACAGGTAATTTCATGTCGTCCGCCACTTTATTCACTTTTAGGTACATGTTCAGCCGATCCACGTATGACGACCACACCCCGCACTTGACATCGAACACACTTAATTTTCCGATTGACATCACTTTGGTATTATTTTTATTGTCCGTCGAGAGATACTCTATTTATACGACTCGTCGCCACTGTAATGTATCCAGGAATCGCCTAGGGATAGTTATATTAGCAGGAGCGCAAGGAAACACAGCCGTAAGGAATCAATATGTATTGCAAGAATAACTTAATTCTACCCGCACCTGTCATACGTTTATCAAACTGTAATGATCTACCTACATCACAGTATTCTGTATAAGCCTTATACTATAAGGTCACTAAGGTGTCCCCCAATATTTATTTATTGATTATTTAATCAGTGTGAAGGCCAAAGGCCATTGTACGGTCACGGACTTTTATTTTTGATCCACTTTTAACACGTTCACTGCGAAACAGGTCATTCTAACCCTGTTCTGGACTTCCCCCTGGTGCGGCGACAGAAATGCGCAACTTTACCCTAGTGCGAAGCCCATATCATTGTGATATTTTATTATTTTTATATAGTCAAGTATACGTTTAATAAACGACAAATATAAATGACAAATATAAACGTCGTTTATATTTGTCATTTTAGACTCTATTTGACAGCATATAAATTAATAAACAGGTCACATATGTCCCCATACAACCATTTCGGTCGCAAAATCTTCAAATCAGTAACTAACTGTCAAATGTGACATAACGCGTGGTAACGTCGTGCAAACAATGCGACCGTATTGATACAATAACAAAATGTAGTCGGCGTGTGCACTTGTTACGGTAACAAAATGTGTACGAATCTGTGGCTGTCAATGTCACTGTCAGAACGATTTTTAACGACACTTTATTAGTCGACGTATGCACACATAACGGTAACAACAAGTGGACGAATTTGTAGCTGTCATTGTCACTGTCAGAACGGTTTCTGACAGTGACATTGACAGAATTTGTACACACATGTGTAGGTCTGATTACCGAACTGCTCCTAAACCACTGTAACCGCAAATACGAAGGTTTCTCAAACTGTCTTGTGAAGTTGTGGACTGGTTGCTTTGAATCATTTAAATATGAGCGAATTAACTAATAATAAACAACGACGACCATTCAATCACTCTTCGACATTTTATAGAAATGTGGGAAAGTTAAGAAAAGTGCAGAATGATTATACAAATAGATAAGCACTTTATAGTTACTTAATGTATTAAATATATAATTTTTAATTCTTATTGATAAAAATGATGTGTAGTGTTGCTTTACACAATAAAAGTAGGTATCAAATGAAATAGAGTATTTACTGTGATATTAATAGAATTACTGTGTTCTGTTGCGCAATGATAGTTTTTTTCAGTACAGATGCTGCTTTTTAGGGTTCCGTAGTCAACTAGGAACCCTTATAGTTTCGCCATGTCTGTCTATCCGTCCGTCCGTCCGTCCGTCCGCGGATAATCTCAGTAACCGTTAGCACTAGAAAGCTGAAATTTGGTACCAATATGTATATCAATTACGCCAACAAAGTGCAAAAATAAAAAATGGAAAAAAAAATGTTTTATTAGGGTACCCCCCCTACATGTAAAGTGGGGGCTGATATTTTTTTTCGTTCCAACCCCAACGTGTGATATATTGTTGGATAGGTATTTGAAAATGAATAAGGGTTTACTAAGATCGTTTTTTGATAATATTAATATTTTCGGAAATAATCGCTCCTAAAGAAAAAAAAAGTGCGTCCCCCCCCCCTCTAACTTTTGAACCATAAGTTTAAAAAATATGAAAAAAATCACAAAAGTAGAACATTATAAAAATTTTCTAGGAAAATTGTTTTGAACTTGATAGGTTCAGTAGTTTTTGAGAAAAATACGGAAAACTACGGAACCCTACACTGAGCGTGGCCCGACACGCTCTTGGCCGGTTTTTTTTAACGCAGTAGTGCAAGCAAATCAAGCAATGATTCATTTCTTGTCTGGCCGAAACTCTTAGCTTAGATTTAGGTACTGAAAATCGTCGTACGATACTCGTGCGAAAAGGACATTCACAACTCGTGTCCATTTAAAACACTCCCTTCGTTCGTGTATTAATTTATCGCTACTCGTATCGATTTTCCTCTTTTCCGCACTCGTATCTACAAGTATTTTGTTTGGGTTACAAAAAAAAAACACATTATTTACTCTACTACGTTTTATTTATGTCTCTTTAACATTACAAATTTGTGGACACTTATTTCTACAAAAATCTTGACAAAAGATGTACAGATCGCTGAAATTAATGTTGATAGTAATATTAATGACGACTACTTCAACAAGTGTCAATTGTGAAATGCCGCAAAATACTAGTTGCTCTATAGAAGACCATAATAATATGATCCCCGATCCTTTACAACCCAACAGCTCGGTACGCACGTTACAATTTTTTTTAATCTTCTTTAGTGAGGACAACTGAGTACGAAGGCATATTTAATTGTTTATAAAGTTTGAGGATACCTGGAAAAAATGAATACAAGAAGCCATTTTGTAAATTCAATAAATATTCACTGCTTTCGGTCACGCGTGTACGCTGCGACCATTTTGCGACTGTTTGTTGACCGTTTGGTGACCGTTTGGCGACTGTTTTTTACATGGAACTTTATTGGTTTCCTAAAGTAAAATTCATAATCCTACGGACTAAATTGACAAATGACTGACAGGTAAAATGATACCAGGAATAGCAAAATTAAAATAGGGAAGGGTATATGTCGATAACAATATATCGACAAGTTGTAAAGTACATACAACAGACAAGTTTAAATCAAGAATAAGTATATTAGTTTCAAATAAGAGGTACACATTTTGGTTTCTTCTATGTATCTTCGAGGTAGTGGATGGATACCATGATTTTTTACCCACTAGTTTTAAAACATAAAAAGGTTTCCGAGCATGTAGGTAAAAAATAAAATACCATGTCCGACAATAATAAATTATCTGTCACGCTATGGCAAGTATATCATAAATATCTATATAATTTTCGAATAATATTATTGCTGCTTTGAAATAAAAAAAATATCTCTAATTAGCGGTCTACAGACCTTTTGATCTGTCGAAATCACAGAAAAAAATGGTATATTGATTAGCCGATCAAATTGCCAATTTCATTGTCCCGTCTGGGTGCACCTTAAATCTACGATGTAATAATAATTTTAATATCGATAAGAACGACACTGGCCAAACTGTGGCAACATTCGTTCACACTTACTTGTCAATTTGGTCCGTAGGATTATGGATTTTACTTTTAGGCATTATTTTTGTTATTTCAGTATAGTATATGCACCGGAGCACTAAAACTTCACCAAACTACGCAAACACCGAGTAGTCAATAATATTATTACTGGTTAAACTGAGGTAAATTGATGGCGCGTTGATAAATTTAGACTTATTTTATGAAATCACTCGAGCAATTTAATTGGCCATGGTAATTAGCCCACATTATATTCCAAATGCAAACAATATTTATCTTTAACAAATTCTTACGCCATTACATTTTAATGTCAAATGATTTTATTTCTTTTTTACTTTGACGTCTCTGACAGTCGCCATTTGAAAAGAATGAAATGAACAAATGATTTTGGGAAAGTAGTCGCCAAACGGTAACAATGTGTGCACGCGTAGTGCACACTTCTGTCACTTCTGTGACCATTTGTGCCTGTTACCAATCGTCCCCATTTGGGTCGCCTCGACTAAACGTCGACCGTACTGCGACTAAGCATTGAGACCCGAAGACCTGTGTGTACACAAAATAGGACGATTTGCGTAGGAACGGCGACCGATTATGGTTATATGGGTCCTGTTCGCACCAGTCTTAAACTTTTGTTATTCAGTGCGGAACAGGGCCTATAATGACCTGTTACGCACGACCTTGTATAGCACTGGAGCAAAGTGCAAAATGCATTAGTGTTGTAACCATATTATCAATCCACATGTTATTTTGTGGTGAAAAAATGTGTTTCGATTGTTTAAATGAAATTCGTTAAATACAATATAACGCTTTTATACGCAAAACGCTTACAATTTTGCTTAATATTACTACGTAAAATATATTGTAAAAAGTTTAAATTGCTTGATGCAAAATATTTACTAAAATTTCTAAAAATCGTTTTTTAAATAATGTTAAGGCTGCTTTCAAAAAAAACGTCAAAAGAATGTAAAATTGATAGTTTTAGTCGGTGAAATACTACACTTTCCGTTATCCAATAGATTTATTTAATTCAAGTTCCAGTTAGAGCATCTTATTATCTTGATTTTTATAAGACTGGATTTTTGAAAACTAACTCATTAAATTAATTATGAATTTTTCTCTAATGCACGTTTAGAAAAACGCACGTATAGAGCTGAATCAGTCGATCTTATTTGTAAAATTTGGACAATTTTGAATGTTAAAATGGGTAAATTTATAATTCGTATATCCTGTACCACAATCATTTCAGACTAGATTTTTATTTTAAGTTTTTGAAAAAGAGTAAACTAGCCTAAGGCGAATTCAATTTTTTTCAGAAATTACCTAAAATTAAGTGACAATTTCTTTGAAAATCTACATCACATCGAAGTAAGTTTTGTACTTAATTAATCTGCAACGTTTACTTAAATTGCTGTTATGCCTTAGTGATTATAAATTGCTATTATTGATTTTTGCCAATTTTTTGAAAACGAGCCTTCACCGGTACAATTATTACCACTTTTGGACATTTTCTCATATTTTGTTAGACCAAGTAGAAAAAGTCCTATAATGTGATATATATTTATAAACTACTCGCAAAGCCCTTTAATTTGATACCACACACGGTATGATCGAGCGCTCGGTTGCGATTTCACTATTTTTAACACGAAAGCCCTCTTAAGAGCAAAGTTAAAAGTTTTGGTTGTATATAAAAATCTGGTTACATTAAAGGTAAAGAAAGTAAGAATTTGATCGATATATTAGTTCGTTTATTTTCCTCATCACTACTAAATCATCGACATTTTTACCTTGACCTGTTAATTAATTACATACATACATACATACATACAATCACGCCTGTATCCCATAAAGGGGTAGGCAGAACACATGAAACTACTAAAGCTTCAGTGCCACTCTTGGCAAATAAGGGGTTGAAAGAAAACGAAACTGTGACATATTGCAGTGACAGGTTAATTCGTCTATAAAATCTAAACGAACAGTCATCAACTTCGGCGAAGACAGTATTGTGTATATTAGTTATTAGACTAAATATTGTTTCAATAAAATTTAATAAATGTGTATCTGGTAAAGGTATTTTAGGTAAAATATGAAACCCTCCTTACAAGCTGTAATTGACTTGTACCGCACAGAGAGAAAGCTCAATACAGGACTCTCATGGGTTGTAACGCACTGAGAGCGAGTTCACAAAATCCGGCTCCGCAGTGAACGTGTTAACTCACCTTGTCATACGTCATAGCTAAACTGCTAAACTATGAATTAACAAAATTATTGTGACATATAAATGGCTCAACAATTATAGTACTTGAGTGTACAAGTCACTACAAGTACCCAGCAGACTACTAGTTACTTTACCTACGCATACTATCAGGCGGGGTTAATTGCTTGCCATTAATGTAGTCTAAAAAAGCTGCTCGCCTGTTCATATTGACAACTCGACAAAGCAACCAAAATCATACGTAATTAATCAATCATCATATTTATTTAGTAATTGGGTTTCAAGTTCGTCTCGTCTAAATGGGCTTCCACTTATAAAATGTAGTCATCGATTTAGATGACGGTGACCTCTGAATTACACCTATTATGGGCTCTAGTATGGCTTGCCAGGCCGAACTTGGCTTTAAATACTTTTTGGCATAGCTTCCACTTAAATACAGTTACTCCACTAGAGGACTTTTAGTAAATAAAATTCCAAGCCGAAAAATTAGGCCAAGTGAAAAATTCCACGCATTTTTCGAAATTTTTACTTTAACATTGAATTAAAAAATCGAATGAAAAATGTAGCCAATTAAAATACCTATTTACAACATTTTACAACGATTTTACAAGGAGAAACTGTCAATTTCAAATGATTGAGTGTTTTGGGTTCAATGAGGAATCACACTGACATTTTATCCCGCCATTTGGCGCGTGTGCAAGTGCTTAGGCATGTCACTGTCGTTCATATGTGAGAGAGAGAAAAAAAATCATCTTCTCGCTCTCACGTATGAAATTCTTTATCTGCGCAATGGACTAATAAGGTGGCGCCATCTGTCATAACCTATGAGTGTGCCTCCTCATTGTGATGTGGGCGATGGCCTAGCAACCTGTCAATTCGATAGCAAAATTTTGCTTTCCTTCAACAAGTTCTTTGCTAAGAATGGCACTGAAACTTGAGCTGCCTACCCCTTTTGTGAATTTATAAATACACATGTATAGGTGTGACATACCTATCTATATCTTTATAGCCAGGCACTTTTTGTTGTAGTATATATTGTATGAATTTTCTGAGATGAACTTTTCGCTTTTGCCCTAATCTGTTAAACAAAGGCCTTTGTTTCTATTATTCGCGGCGGCTAGCTCCCGTTTAAACGGCACGTGATATAGTCTCAGTGTAGTTAAAAAGCAACTATCATGATAGCAATAAGGTTCAAATCCATAAAAAGCCCTTTCGGAGATAACACGTTTTGTCATCTTCAAAAAAAGTTACCTGCACACTGCAAACTGTTTAATAAATTTGAACCTAATTGCTATCATGATACTTGCTTTTTAACTACACTGAGACTTTAGCACGTGCTGTGGAAACGGGAGCTAACCGCCGCGAATAATAGAAACAAAGGCCTTTGTTTAACAGATTAGGGCAAAACCGAAAAGTTCATCTCAGAAAATTCATACTTATACCATGCTAGGCCTACGTCACTAGCTCGCGGTCGCGCGTTAGGCACTGGTCACACCGCGAGCTAGTAAGCTATGAGCTATCGGCTATAAAAACGAACAAAAGATAATCACTCCCGTGTAAGTAAATAAAAGAGACACGGCGATGTTTATAGTTACTCGCCCAGCGGTGAGCTATTAAAATCGCCGTGTCTCTTTTATTTGCTCGGGAGTGATTATCTTTTGTACGTTTTTCTACTCCCGTACTGTTATTCGTAGCCGATAGCTCATAAAAGATGTCACTCTAAGCTCCCTGCGTAGTGGATATAGACCAGTGCTATAATTACCTACACGCTAGCCGTTCATTCGAATGAACAAGTGGCCGAGGGGCGCCACGCGCTCGCCTGTCTAGTCGCGTGGCACGTACAGTCAACCAATTGGAACCCTAGGCCACTGTAGAACTATGTCATAGTGACGTTATAAATCAGATTGTAAGAAATCTGTTACTGCTTGTCATTTTGACATGGTTGTAGAGTGTGGCCTAGGGTTCCAATTGGTTGACTGTACCTACTATTCTTCTGAGTTTTACGTAGTAACGTATTAGTATTAGTTAAAGAAAGCGTAGGTATTTGTCGTTTTGCGGGCAAGTGAAGGATCTGTTACGTTAATAATCTGTGACCATGCCTATTGACTCTACTGAGTAAAGCTAGGACTAGGAACATACTACGCGGACGTCCGCCGTCGCGCGACCGCGGACGCGGATCTAGACAATGAATATACACTTAACCGTGCAAAGTATCGGTCGTCGGTCGTGGACGTGGCCTTGAGCGCACGGACGTCCGATCGAAATCTGGCTCGCTGGATGTTTCGGTCAGCCGAAGCCACGTCCCAAAGACCGTGCACACTGATCGGTCGCGGTCACGGTCGCGCGACCGCGGACGTCCGCGTAGTATGTTCCTAGCTTTAGGTTACGGTATGTCGTTATGCTCGTAATAGGTCACGATTCGAATATTAAGGTTATAATAATTTAACCAAATATTTAGTTAAAAAATGCGTCGTTTTTGTTTGAAGAAAGTCATGACACTCATCAACATACCAAGAGATATACGAGTATAATTTGCCAGTCGCTTTTCGGTGAAGGAAAACATTGTGAGGAAACCGGACTAATTCCACTAAGACCTAGTTACCCTTCGGGTTGGAAGGTCAGGTGGCAGTCGCTTTCGTAAAACTAGTGCCCACGCCAAATCTTGGGATTAGTTGTCAAAGCGGACCCCAGGCTCCCACGAGCCGTGGCAAATGCTGGGAAAACGCAAGGAGGATGATGATGATGATGACGAGTATCAAAGGTCAACTCGCGATTATAGGGTGCCTTATCGTTATTACCTTTATACATTACACTGAAGCAAATCTGAATCACCGATAATCACCCGAGCAGACCCCGTAGCCGAATGGCATTTCTGCGACGCGAAACGAAAACGAAACGCCGCGAAAGGTTGTCTGGCTCCGGTCTGCCGCGTCAATACGCAAGAGCAATAGAGATAGATAGCTACGAAAGAGATATTATGATCGTGAACGTTTCGTGAGCGTTTGTGCATTCGGGTACGTCGGGGATGTTTTACCGGTAACGATATATATTATCCAAACATCCTGTCAGTGTGTTACTCCCACATTGTATCAAAACACGTCCAAATATAATTAGTTAGTTTTCATAACAGTGTTAGTAACAGTTTTGTTTTTGGGTAATAATGATCGTAATATTTCCAAATATCTTGTGATTTTAGTTTCCGGAATGTAGATGGTTTTATATTTAAATATGTTTCAAACCAGTTGCTCTAAATCAAAAGAACCTGCTGAGAGCGTGTCTGAACTCTGAACTGTCAGGCTGTAGTACTCGATATCCGTCCGTAAACGTAGACAAATATACTTCTTTCCTTTTAGCCAAATAAGCTTTTTTAGGGTTCCGTAGTCAACTAGGAACCCTTATAGTTTCGCCATGTCTGTCTGTCCGTCCGTCCGTCCGTCCGTCCGCGGATAATCTTCGTAACCGTTAGCACTAGAAAGCTGAAATTTGATACCAATATGTATATCGATCACGCCGACAAAGTGGTAAAGTAAAAAGTGGAAAAAATATGTTTTGTTAGGGTACCCCCCTACATGTAAAGTGGGGACAGATTTTTTTTTCATTCCAACCCCTATGTGTGATATATTGTTGGATATGTATTTAAAAATGAATAAGGGTTTACTAATAGTATTTTATACAATCGTGATATAATACAAAGCTTTTCAGCCGAGTACCATAGTACGGTACGAGAGTGAAAAGCTTAATTATATCACTATTGTATACAATACTTTTTCTACGAGTCATCTTCATCATCAATGGACGGAAATATCATCATTCATGCAAGTTAAAATTAATGTTAATAGAGTCGTTCACCGTTGTATCAACATCGAATTACCTAGCAACCAATTGTTTGTAATAACCGTCTCTGATTGGCCGATAACGCGACAGATAAAAAAAAATGTGTTTCAGATGCAGGAAAATTTGCCAGGTATCGCAAATTAGTATAGAAATTATATGAAGTTCCATTTTTGAAATTATTACAGTTTACTAAAGTCAACTATAATGAGCTTATTATAATTGAGTCGGAACTGCCATAGAGTATCCAACACTGAAAAGTTAGCACTTATAGTTTAGTTTGTGGTGCCCTAATTGACAGATTACAGTCGACAAGTAAAAAAAATCGTTTTTTGATAATATTAATATTTTCGGAAATAATTCTGCTAAAGGAAAAAAACTGTGTCCCCCCACTAACTTTTGAACCATATGTTTAAAAAATATGAAAAAAATCACAAAAGTAGAACTTTATAAAGACTTTCTAGGAAAATTGTTTTGAACTTGATAGGTTCAGTAGTTTTTGATAAAAATACGGAAAACTACGGAACCCTACACTGAGTGTGGCCCGACACGCTCTTGGCCTTTTGAACCATATGTTTAAAAAATATGAAAAAAATCACAAAAGTAGAACTTTATAAAAACTTTCTAGGAAAATTATTTTGAACTTGATAGGTTCAGTAGTTTTTGAGAAAAATACGGAAAACTACGGAACCCTACACTGAGCGTGGCCCGACACGCTCTTGGCCGGTTTTAAAACTGTCAACACGAATTTCGACGGTTTGCTCATATGGAATTAAAATGAACTTTTGGAGAATCGATTGTCCTCTATAATCTGAAGTATTTTAAGGGCTTATTTATATGTATTTGAGAACACTTGAATAATACGATTTAGGGGTGCTCGCCCAAGTCGTTTCTTTCTTGATAATGAGTAAGTTGATACAGAGGTTATTGAAAAATAAGCTTATGTGAGATAACTTTTTAATTGCATGGTTATGAAATGTTAGGGTATATGAGGCTGCATGGATGTTGTTCAATCAGTATATGTGTTGGTACTACAATGACGACTACTAATATATCACATTTGTGATTTTTAATCAGCTTTAGGTATAGGGTTAGATATATATGCGATTTTTAGTTTGTAGATTACATTTTAATAGTACATTTGCACAAATTTAACATTAATAATGCAAATGAAATGCAATAGATAAGAGACAAAACATACATACATACAATCACGCCTGTATCCCATGAAGGGGTAGGCAGAGCACATGAAACTACTCAAGTTTCAGTGCCACTCTTGGCAAAAGGGGTTGACAGAAAACGAAACTGTGACATTGCAGTGACAGGTTGCCAGCCTCTCGCCTACGCCACAATTTAACCCATATCCCACAGTCGCCTTCTACGACACCCACGGGAAGAAAGGGGGTGATGAAATTCTTAACCCGTCACCACACGGGCAAAACATATGACTACAAAACTGCAACAAAAAATAATAAGTAGTAATCTACTTAAACAAAAACTATAACAAGAAGCCAATTTTTCATGTACAAAGGACTACTAGACTACTACTGAAGGAACCAGTGATATATGTAACAAAATACGGAACAAAATAACTGAAAAACATACATGTGCGGTATTCAGTGTCGTATATAAAAACAAATAGAAAGCATCTGCGCGAATGGAATGTTTATTCAAGTAGGAAAATACCTTTACAATTTACGTTTGACATGCGTATTTCTCACGGTCAAATTGTTCCACATATGAACACGCACCTCTTGTTAAGGAGCAGTAGGGTCAGAAAAATAAAGTTTTCTTAAGGATTTCAGCGATTTGATTGATTTATTTTACATGATATAAAAATGTAGGTACATACATTCAATATGGGGTTTAATAATTTGAATACAGTGTACACAAAATATGAAAATAATAAAAATGCATCTAAAATCAGAAATATCATGCGACAGGGAAATAAGTAGATGTTGCTTTAATTTCTTATGTGTCATTCAATACTTATTAACAGTTTACAATTGCAAAATATAGGCTTAGAAGTTACCATGTGCAATACGCGCGCGTGCGCCGCCGCCATCATTGCGCTACGCTAACGGTGCTCTTTCAAAACGCGGATGTGTGGCCGAGCTTTAAGGGTTCCTAGTTGACTACGGAACCTTAATAAAAACAAAGATATCCGCGGTCCCTAGCACACACAACCACCTTGCTTACACTTAGAAAAACATGAACTCACTGCGCCTTAAGAGAAAATTACATACTCTGGTTCTAGTAAAGTGAAAAAGGGTTTGTGAAAAGGTGAATGGGTTCAAATAGAAAAGGATACCTGCAAGCTCCGTACACTTACACTATCTTCTTATGGTGCCGACCGTACACCATCCATCCAGGTAAATTAGATTTCCCAAACTGGAGACCGTAAAGTTAATTTTGTTAGCGTAAATCTTTGTACCTTTTGTGAATATCGTCCTTGAGTATTACCTTTATTCACAGAAAAGTACACTTCCATAGATCTTATTATTGCTAATGTTGTTTAATTATTTATGTAATATTTCCCTTAATGTATAACTTGAAGTGACAGTAATAAGAAACCTTAAACAGCGTAGGTTGGGTATTTTGCTCACAGAAGACTTTATCCTATTTTTAAAAGCATCATCTCCCGCGAAATCTTTTTTCTCTTTCTCAACCAAATTCATGTGTGTGTTATTTTTATATCAGCAAAAGGGAACTTGCTTGTAAGGTTAGCCAAGAAAATGGTTTACCAGTTTTCGACTCTAAGGTAAGGTAAGATAAGGTCGAAAAGTGGTAAACCACTTTTTTGGCTGACTGTACTGAAAATATTTTAATTCCATGTACGAAATAAAGCATCATATAAACATAAGAAAAACATGGACAGAACTAGTAGTTATTTCAAAACTCAATTCTATCATAATCATAACTAGAGATGGGCCGAATATGGACTTTGCCGAATACGAATATTCGGCTGAACATCAATATTCGGCCACGCCATATTTTTAAAGGGGATGTTAATTAAAACTATTAAATGATTGATAATGGTTACATATGTTACCTACTAGGTACAACTATGTTTTTATCATTTATCTATTTAC
Source organism: Leguminivora glycinivorella (assembly GCF_023078275.1). Classification (NCBI taxonomy): domain Eukaryota; kingdom Metazoa; phylum Arthropoda; class Insecta; order Lepidoptera; family Tortricidae; genus Leguminivora; species Leguminivora glycinivorella. Next base: position 12,888,543 of record NC_062976.1, read on the forward strand.
CAGATCACCTTCCACCCGAAAAAAAAGTTGATATTTTAACAAAATTCAATGCGGTACTTCCAAATATTTCTGTCCACTCTAAATCATCCCTCACCCTTTTAGGCTCCCCAATTTTCGATGAATCGGTCACTCCAGTAGTCAATTGCAAACTTAATTTATTCAATTGTACATCTGATCTTCTGTTTAAAATTAATCCCCACATTGCGCTTTTCATCATCCGTTTCTGTCTTTTCACCCCAAAATTTATGTATTTACTCCGTACCTATTTAGTTGTCAAATGTGGAAATTCCCATCAATCCTTTCTTCCATTGACTCCTCCCTTCAGGTCACTTTATCAAAAATTTTGAACATTCATTTTGAAAAGAGTTCATGGGCCCAAGCGGTTCTCCCTATAAGATTTGGGGGACTGGGTGTTCGCACATCGACTAGCGTGGCTCTACCTGCTTTTCTGTTCTCTGCTTACGGTTCGCTTTCTCTCGTCGGCATTATCTTAAACCGTTCCACGATGCTTGACGATGAGATAGCGAACCTGAGGGAGGCCAGGGAGGCATGGTGTGAGTCGTGTCCGAGTGCGGACATCCCAGTTGCCCGCCATTGTCAGCGGGATTGGGACTCCCCACGTCTTAAACTAGCCCATGCGTCAATAATCGAACAAAGCCCGAACGATTACGAACGTGCGCGCATACTGGCTGTTTCAGCGCCAGAGTCGGGCCACTGGCTGCAAGCTCTGCCATCGCGAGCGATCGGTACTATTCTAGATCCAAGTACCTTAAGGATAGCAATATGCTTAAGGCTTGGATCCAGAATATGTGCTCCGCATACCTGCATCTGCGGCAAGGACGTGGACCAGCTGGGCCGACACGGCCTCTCATGTTCCCGAAGCGCCGGCCGAATGTTCCGCCACGGCACAATTAACGATTTGGTCCGTCGCGCGCTTGTCACCGTCTCTGTGCCTGCGGTGTTAGAGTTAGAACCCGTAGGCATGACAAGGGACGACGGCAAGCGGCCCGATGGAGCAACATTGGTGCCGTGGAAACTCGGAAGGACCCTGGTGTGGGACGCAACGTGTGTAGACACTTTTGCTCAGTCCCACATTCAGGGGACGCATTCAGGTCGGAGCTGCGGCTGACCAGTCCCAAATTCTCAAGCGCCGTAAATACTCGTCGTTGCTCAACGACTACGAGTTTGCGGCGCTCGCAGTTGAGACTTTGGGTTCCTGGTCGGCCGATATGAAATCATTCATGGGGGCACTGTCGGCACGGCTGGTCGACACCACATGCAGGGGACCCCAGGGCTGGCGCGTACCTCTGTCAACGTATCTCACTTGCGATACAAAGAGGTAACGCCGCCAGTGTCATGGGGTCCATGCCGCAAGCCGACCTACTGGAAGGGGTATTTTCCTTATAACTGGGTTATTACTGTAGGTAGGTAAGTATTTTTGTATGTATAGAGGTATAGTTTGTTATGTAGTTTTTACTTATTTTTAGATTTAACTTTAGTTTTAATGTTATGTTTAATCTTTTATGTTGTTTTAAATAAATGATGTTCGTTTATGTGAGTTATCCTCTAACTTAAACTTAGTTAAAACAACTCTGAACTCTTCTCACCTCTTAAACTACGGTTTTTTTAACTTTTTTACAAAACAATTGTATTAATATTCTGACACATGTTTCTCTATTTTTAGCAGTTCCTTAAAAAGCTACTAAAATAAGAGCTTATTATCCAATGGAATACGTAAGATCTTCGTTAGTTATTTACTTTGTTTATTCGGTAAATATTCGGCAATGCAACCGAATTATTCGGCCGAATACGAACATTGAAAAACTTGCCGTATATGCCGAATACCGAATATTTACCGAATATTCGGCCCATCTCCAATCATAACTAAACTAATTACTTTTTTTAACTTACTTCAAATAAACATCTGCCTTGACAAGAAATTTACTAATAAGTGTAGCATACTAAGTTAATATAATTTTGAGTTTACCCGTTAATTAAACTGAGTTTTGAATAATAAATATATTTTAATTTGATTTGAAAATTTCAGAGTTTAATCCCTATGGTTATTAGCTTTGTTCTTGTGAAAATGTTTTGTAATAATAATAATAATAATATATACTTTATTGTGCACCACTTATCAAAAGGAGATTACATTAATAAAACGATTAAAACTAGGTAACAACAGGCGGTTTTGTATTTACTTTGTTCTTGATAAATGGTTTTGTTTCATTCAGTAGCAGCTCAGTTTATTTTTAACCTTTGCATTTACACTTGAGACGTATGAAAGTTCCACTTTACCTGCAGTGCTGTTGAAAATCAATTTCGGCGTTTCAATTGAGTAACTAACTGTACTTGATCTAGTATTCTGTACCTACTGTAGAAAAAAATACAATTTATTAAATTAAGGTCTTTGCCCACTTCACCGTACCATACCTTTTCATACAAAGAATATTTTTTTGACGGGTCGGTCATGGTATGGTCTAGTTAAATTTTTAATCTCGTCTGATACAATCTTTTGACAATATATCAATTTTAATGTATCATTTTGTAAGGCTGCTAACGCACTTATTTGTTATGAAAATTCTTCACTTTAATGGAGGTAGTAAACGACTTCAATAAAAACGTTTTTCACGGGTGCGCAAGTTGAAGGAATTTTTAATACCTCACGGGTCATATGATGTTCTCTGTGACATTTTCTTGTTTATACTTATATGTAGCAACTGTTTCACATATTTTTTAGGTATATATAGACCTTAAAAAATATAGCAAGATGTTTCATAATATAACTTGATTAGCATTTTTAAAACTAACCTACCTAAATGAGCAGTTCTTAGGGACCATCAGCTGACGCGTGACGTTATAGTTCTTTGTAGTGTTGCAACTCGCTTTGCCTATCCCTTGGGACCCCTGGTGCGAGAATCTAACTAGCCCCTTGTTTATAGGTTGTGCAAGAATATTTGACAGTTCCACCAACATTTATTTATTTGATTTGTTAATGATATAAATAATTCTGATACAGCTCCGTTAGTCAAAAGTGACATGTATCCTCAACCAAAAACGTCAATTTTAAGCATCATATATATATGTGGCCTGAATAAATAAAATTGGTGTCGGCAAGCAACCCATTCCCTAATGTTTTTTTAATTTTTTTGTTCAATCGCAAATAACGGATGTTGTACAAAGGTAAACCGATCCCGTTGAATAAAATATTGTACTAACTGAATAAACATGGATTCCACACATTAATTAGAATGTAAACATCTGGTATATATAATCAACAGTAGCCGGAAAAGTTGGCAGTTGAATATCCGAGAAACGTAAACATTTTTAACCTGAACGTTCGTTTATTTTTAATAATTTTATTATATTTAGTACAACAGGTACGGAAATAGTTTACCAAAGTCGTCAACTTAAACTTCGTATAACTGTGTGTTATTGACATTAATGAGAAGGTAATCCCTAAAGTATGCAGGTATTCAACTTTACTACATGGCCATGTTCAAGTTATGCTTTTCTCAAAAATGCGATGAAGTAGGTATGTCCTTATTTAGTAAAGTACCTATTTGTATTCGTGTGTTTTTCGGCTGCGAAGTTTGACATTTAAGACGCAGCTACACTAGAGGACCTAGAGGTTCTTAATTAGAGACAATGTTACTGCGCAATACGTTTCTATAATAACCATCTTTTGGCAAAGCACCATCATATAGCAACTGCGGATAATATACGTATACATTTTAGGAAACAATTTGTTAGTACAGACTGTTAAGGCATTATCTAAAGCTACTGAGATGAATATCCTAATATCTTTGAGGTACATTATTAGATATATATTTTATTAGATATCGATAATCCCTCCTGCCCGCTTTAACCTGGAAAGTGATAGTGGCATCATGAATATTTGTTAATTTTAACTACTTATTTAAAATTATCTAACTACAAATGAGCACAAGGAAATTATTTTAAGTAAAATGATTTAAGAGCTTTATTTACATGAGACTTTGGCACGAAACTGTTAAATTTTACATACGCAATTAAATGGTGAAAACATATCACCATCCTTGTTATAAGTTATAACTAGTTATGTTATGTGGGTACCTAGACCTACAACACGGTCGTAGGTATATAGGTATTTCCCCCTTTACTTATATGGTGATGGGTCCACGGGGAATGTATCTCTTGAAATAACGTTTCAACAATGAATCGGGTGACCCGGGGGTCCTGAAAAAGGACAAGATGAATAACGAAAATGACAAAATCGAAAAAGTTAAAAACACAATGCATTGTTACCTCTGGCACAGATCAAATAATATTAGCCTCTGGATAAAACCTTGCCCATGTTTGTACAAAAAAGAGCTTTTACGAACATTGAGAGATCGGTACGAAAAATATGGTTTGTTGATAAATATTATGAAAGTATAAAATATGTTATTGTCCGAATTTCAATTGTTTTTATAAATAAATAAATAAATAAATATTGGGGACACCTTACACATATCAACTTAGCCCCAAACTAAGCAAAGCTTGTACTATGGGTGCTAAGCGACAACTAACAATAACTTAACAATAACTTTGGCCATGTCGCTTCATTTTGTATGTATAAACGCGCCGGTTTATTTTATAAGTAAACCTTCATATTTACCATCATTAGCTGTATTAAAATTTTATTTAGTTTTATATATTTTGTTGCAAAGACCTTCCGAAACTCTTAGTTGTGTAGAAAGCGGAATCAGACCCTCTAGCAAAGAGTCGATCGTTGATGCTCCGTGGCGAACGGTAAGTAAAGAACTATATCTGTCGCACCAATATGAAAGCGCGATAGATAGATGTAACTAAGTTACGCTACAGATAATAATTTGTGATGTCCCATAGGTAAAGGTACCATATGGCAATTGGCGGTGCAGTATAATCCGTATAATGCAACGTAAGCTACCCACGTCATAAGGCATCCTTTGCCGCGTATCGTTACGTTTATACAAACGGGTCATTAAGAGTAGAATGAATATACCTATGATACGACGCAGGCAACCTTTTTAACACGATTTAATGATGTCGTGATATTCCTAGTTTTTTCTGTCACTATCGAGTGTGTCGTTACTATTTACGAACCGATGTGTATACCTAGTGTCTCCTATAACAGGAGCAATATGTTCAATTGTAGGATACATATCATATACTCCTCTACCTGACCAACATTTGTTTAGCAACATTAGAAAATTATGTTTTTTATCACTTTATAATTTTGTTTAGTTCCTGAAAAAGAAAATCTTCATCTGGGGAGTAATAGGTATCTTGTGTCTTCATTATTTGCTCGTATTAAACCACTTTGTGCTACCGCCAAATTCAACTTCAAGCTACACCGCAAAAATATATTCTCAGTGCGCAGAAAGAAACTAGACAGAGCAACACTAACAACCAACTACGACCAGTACAACCTTGAACTTCAGAACCAATTTGACGTATTGAATTTAGATGACACCGATTCAGAGACCCAATATAGCAGTATTCTGAAAGTGGTTCATGCAACGCACAAGGAAATTAAAACCACAAAAAAAAACGCACCATATTATCAAACGACACCAGAAACTTAATAGTACAACGTACTAATCTAAGTAGAAATAGGCTCAGCAGAATATCGAATTGTAGATAGAAAAGTTAAACGCAGCATCCGAACCGACATCCGAAGCTACAATACAGATTTAGTTACAGCGGCAATAATTAACAACAGGTCACTTAGAACAGCCAAGAATGGGATAACAAAAGGAAAATCATGGATAACAAATTTAGAAGATGAACACTGCAAGAAATGTGGCGATAGAAACCAGATAATTTATTTTACACAAGAATTTCAGTATACCCACAAAGACGTGTGCGCCGATCACAAAACGATCGGCGGCGGCGTTTACCAAAAAATCGGCGGCGGCGGCGTATTTTCGGCGTGAAATCGGCGTGACCTTGATTTTATGTTTCTTATATAAAAATCGTTTATTTGTATACGTATACTTTTATATAAATTATGAGTTAAAAAACACATGTAAATGATCACGGGATGAACACGGGATAGGAAAAATAACTTATTAAATACCTTATTTGACCAATTTTGGCTTCCATTAAAGGATACCTTCTCTAAATGACCATGAATCTGCAAACGACTCTTTCTTTCATCATCATCATTTCAGCCATTAATCGCTCACTGCTGAGCATAGGTCTCCCTTCGTGTACGCCACTTATCCCGGTCCTGGGCTTATTTAATCCAGAAGTGCCCCGCAGTTTTTCGAATGTCGTCCACCCAACCCAACGAGCCAACGGATGCCAGGCGCTTCTTACATCCGATAGCGGGCACCATTCGGTCAACATTTTGGTCCACCTGCCATCACTCTACCTGGCAACATGCCCCGTCCAATTCCATTTTAGTTTGGAAATGACGTCACCCACGTCCCGTACCTTGGTGCGGCGTCGGATCTCGATATTCCTCACTCGATCTTGAAGCTTAATGCCGAGCATGGTGCGCTCCATCGCTCTCTGTGCTACCCGTATCTTATGCACAGCCTTTTTAATGAGCGTCCATGCCTCGGCACCGTATGTCATGGTGGGCAGGGCACAATGGTTGAAGAGACGAGTCTTCACTTAAGTTAAGGATATCCGCTAGTTTTTTGAATGCAGCCCAGCCTAGCTGAATTATCCTGGATATCTCTTTGTCTTGTTGTTCATATGTCCAAGATAAACGTATTGTTTGACCATCTCCAGATTTTCGGCTCCAACCGTTATGGTAGGATTAGGATCTCCAGTGATGTTCGACATAACCTTGGTCTTGGACATATTCATCTTGAGACCTACCTTTAAAGAAGCAAGGAATAGACTTTGGAGATCATCCAGGGACTCGGCAAACAAAACAACATCGTCGGCGAATCTTAAATGCGACAAGAAGACACCATGGATGTTGATACCGGTTCTGTCCCATTCAAGCGTTTTTATGACGTCTTCCAGTAATGCCGTAAAAAGCTTGGGTGAAATAGTGTCTCCTTGTCGCACGCCCCTTTTGATGTAAATCGGTTCGCTTGTTTTATGGAGACGAACTTGCATGGTTGCCGAGCCGTATAGCTCCCGAAGCAGATCAACATAGCGCGCATCTACAGAACAGCGATGAAGAGCGTCAAACAAGGCCCAATGCTCGACACTGTCGAAGGCCTTCTCATAATCGACGAAAGCCATGCACAAGGGCCGATTGTATTCGTGACATTTTTCAGCAAGAGCGGGCATCAAACCGTGATGAGGGGAGGGAGAAAGAAAGGCGTTTGCCTAACAGAGGGAACCCATATTAGGTTATTTAAAAACACGACACGACCAAATGAGTTTGCCATTTGTCACTGATTGAAACCACAGAGAATGGAATGAAAAGCTTCATTTCCTGCAGAACCAGTTCAGCAACGACATTAGGATCATGCAAAATGAAGCAAACCTGGGTTACCTGGGAGAGTAAACTGCAAAAAACAAACGCCTCCTATTCAATCAGCTGATTTACAGTCTTACACACAGTGGCTATAAGCAATTAGCCACCGCGGTGGTGGGCAATAGGTATTTTAGAACGGGCAATATTTCAAGGAACCATGAAACCTTGAATATATTACACATCCAGATAAAAATACAGCAGAAGATCCACATAGGTATAATATTCTCGTAGATACTTTCTTTACTCTGCTGAAACGTGGACTGTTTATCGCCAGCATATTCGCATGTTGGATCGATTCCATCTCAGATGCCTACACAAGATACTGAAGATCCGATGGTCTGATCGTGTCCGGAATACCGAAGTTCTGCGTAGAGCAAATGTGGGTGGAATTGAGGTATATGCGCCGCCAGCTTCGGTGGGGCGGTCACGTTTCGCGAATGAACAACCAGCGTGAACCAAGCGGAAACAGGGCGGCCAATTCCTCAGGTACAAGGATGTGCTTAAACGGCACATGAAAAAGTGTCGTATAGAGCCCTCGCGATGGGAACAGCAGGCAGCCGTACGCACTGAATGACGGAGTAAAATAAATACTACGGTAATGGACTTCGAACATCAACGGCACTCAGAGCTAGATTCCAAGCGCGACGAAACAAAAGCCCGACCACCTGCGGCAATAAAATATAACTATATTAATGGTGTGCTCACGTGTCCGCAGTGTCCACGAACATTTTCCAACAAGATCGGCTATGTCAGCCATTGGCGAGCACACCTGAGACAGCAACGGACTTGAAAGCAGTCGTCGTGGCCGTATCGGCCGTGGAGTCATTAGATACTGGATACTGTAAACAATTGTATCAAGTCGTATGCCGGGTCAAAGTCATCACAAATCTCCCCACATATCCGGTTTCGCATGGCATTATAACTTCATATTCCGGCGGTTCCTCATCTTTCTTAGTGCTCAATATAGGATATTTTAATAAAAGTAAAGTATATATATTGGAAATTGTAACAAATATTGCATAAAAGGTCCAAAAACGTAATCGAATACGAATAGTTTGAGCAGTTTATTAACCACCAAGGTCACGCCGATTTCACGCCGATTTATAATCGGCGGCGGCGGCGTGGTAAAAATCGCCGGCGGCGGCGGCGCGCCGGCGCAACGCGCACGTCTATCCATATCACGTTTCTAAAATTAAATATTCTGTAAGTATGTGGGACCCACATACTTACAGAATATTTAATTTTAGAAACGTGATATGGATTTTCAGCAAATGAAATAAATCTATCACGCTTGATACCCTAAGATACACATCTTATGTAATCCCAATTGTATTTAACGTTGGCATCACGGAGTAACATAAATCTTTATTAAGTAGGCTCGAAAGTATTTTTATTATTTCTTAGATGTACCTATCCTTTTTATACAATTCCCATTCAACTGAAATAAATTAAGTGAGGTAAAGATATTTTGAGTATGGTACAACATATTTTTATTTCTGTTTTTATCAGGCAGAATCGTCTGTGAGCAATATTACATATTTTTCCATTTATTTATTTTTCTTTTTTAGTTATGCTTTTTTATGTTTTTATTATTAAAGGAAAAATTGAAAAATTCACACCTCCGCCTCCGTGACTCAGTTGGTGAGAGTGATGGCTCCGGCAAAGCCAGCGGTCGCAGGTTTGAGTCCCGCCGGTTGTTTTACAAGGGGGCAAAGCAGTTGTTAATATTGATACCCGAGCAAGCGAAAGATTCCAATACTGAACCGCGAGCGTAGCGAGTGGTTCAAAAAGTGGAATCTTGAGCATTGCGAGGGTTTCAAGGCACGAAGGTCAAAACAAACTTTGCCACCGAGTGAAACACAAAATTTTTCACTACACCAACACGAACAAAATACTGACTATAAAACTTCAAATTAAATCAAATCTGTCAATTTATTCAATATTTATGATTCATAATCATCATTTAGGTATAGTAAATTCTACCAGCCAGCTTAAGACATCAAGTTAAAATTTGTATGAAATTACTTAGCATTCTTGTAGATAAAATGCAATTTTGCTATCTGTTTTCGAATACCTAGCAAAATTTGCCTTTAACTGTTGGTGTGGTGAAAATTAATTTTTAATTTTTTGGCTTCAAAAACTTTTCTAATATCCTAATATGGGTGTTCGTAAGTACAGTCTACAAACGATACATAAGCGTGTACAAATACACAAAGTTAGATTTCGTATGATACATTTTTTTAATAGTTATTTGTTATACAAGGGGGCAAAATTGTATTTTAACGCCGAGTGTGGAATTGAAAAACGAGCAAGTGAAAGGATGCTATAGTTGAACCACGAGCGAAGCGAGTGGTTCGAGAATAGAATCCTGAACTGGTGAGTTTTTTAAAACACGAGAAGTAAAATACATTTGCACCCGAGCGTAACACAAAACTTTTACCCTCACTATAGCGAGGAAACTACAACGCAAAAAATGCGTTTATCACTGCTTCCAGTAGTTCCACAGGTGGTAAATCATCTTTATTACTAGATTCACCTACTTTTATCAACTTTAAAGCAGTTAATTTGACTTTATTCAAGGTCAAATTACTTTACCCACTAGTGGTTAAAATGCGTTTTTACCCGCTGGTATTAAAGGACAAAACACGTGTTTCCAAGCAAGTGACCGAAAAATTTATTAATAAGAAATTGTCAGATTAATCACATCTTATGTTTAATTTTTAACCGTCGCCTCATATCTCAAGAAGGACGGTTATCAAGTCGTCTGTATGTTTTTTTTTTTTATTTTTTATGTTTGTTCCTCGATATCTCCGTCGTTACTGGACCGATTTTGAAAATTTTTTTTTTGATTGAATGTATATGCATACCTACAGATTGGTCCCATTTTTCTCAGAACCCAGTTCTGATGATGGAATCCTGGAGAAATCGAGGGAACTCCTCAAATCTGAAAGGCATACAAAAATCACCATATGTATGCCTATGGTGATTTTTGTGTTTTTAAAGGAACAGCATGCATTTAGGTACGGAACAGTGACATTTGGTGCAGTGGAACTGCTGATGATGGCCAGAACGGAACTCTTCAAATCTGAACGGCACGCTTATAGTGACTTTGGTATTTTTATACGAACAGCATGCACTTTCGTCCAGAACAGTGACATTTGGTGCAGTGGAATTTCTGATGATGGTCAGAACCGAACTCCTCAAATCTGAACGGCACGCTTATAGTGACTTTGGTATTTTTATAAGAACAGCATGCACTTTCGTCCAGAACAGTGACATTTGGTGCAGTGGAACTGCTGATGATGGCCAGAACCAAACTCCTCAAATCTGAACGGCACGCTTATAGTGACTTTGCCATTTTTATAAGAACAGCATGCACTTTCGTCCAGAACAGTGACATTTGGTGCAGTGGAATTTCTGATGATGGTCAGAACCGAACTCCTCAAATCTGAACGGCACGCTTATGCTTATAGTGACTTTGCCATTTTTATAAGAACAGCATGCACTTTCGTCCAGAACAGTGACATTTGGTGCAGTGGAATTTCTGATGATGGTCAGAACCGAACTCCTCAAATCTGAACGGCACGCTTATAGTGACTTTGGTATTTTTATAAGAACAGCATGCACTTTCATCCAGAACAGTGACATTTGGTGCAGTGGAACTGCTGATGATGGCCAGAACCAAACTCCTCAAACCTGAACGTCACACTCATAGTGACTTTGGTATTTTTGTAAGAAAAGCATGCATTTAAGTTCAGAACAGTGACATTTATTTAGTTATGTTTGTTAAGCATAAGTTTTGAAGTCAAAGTTTGTCAAGCTTCGATTTCTTATAATATAATCGGATTCATGAGGAATTGAGGAAACTCCTCAAACCTTAACGTTATACGTATATTCATTTGTGTTGCCATCTAATAATTAAAGCATTAAAAGCAGTTTTAAAAAATACTTACACATTTCTACATAATCCAACATTCGCAAGTAGCTTTCACCAGAACCCGAAAGGCGACGGTTTTTTTTTCTTAAAAATTATGTCTCTCGTTTTCCATCCATATCCATCCCGATTGAGGGAAAGTATATTATATTTCAAAAAATTGAACAATATTTCACGCTTAGATAAATTTTAAATTAAAAAGCGAATCCCCATGACACACCTATTATTTAATTCTGCTGTTTAATAGCCCTCTTCTTAGACAAATTAAATTAACTTTGTTACCTATAATTCTGTAACATTAACGCGGACGTTCATGAAACACCTTTTATATAATTTTATTCTACTATTGAATAATGTATTTGTTATTTTATGTATAGGTCTGTCTCAGAGAAACTAGTGTTTTTGGGTTCAGGTGATCAAGGTGAACTATGGCCCCTAATTATGAAGGTCGCGTTCTCTTTGACTAACGTCCCTAATTATTACTAATTTAGGCGATAGTTTAACTAATAGGGTGCCAAACTTAACCTACATAATAGAATAGGGCTAATCTTTCAGGCTTAACACGACAATAAGGGATCACTTTCATAGTTTTGGCAAGGATAATTTATATAGGATTTACAATCTTCATACTAAGAGTAATACCTCGATTTTTTAGCGCTACCTATTAAATACTATCATAACTACACTGATGATGTCTACAATTTTTTGTATGTGTATTGAATTGACGCGTCATTTTGTTCTCATAAAAAATAAAAACAAGCAAAAATATTTGCGGAATATATGATTTTCGCCACTTCCAGGCTGCGAAACAGCGCCATCTAGTTTTAAACCTAAAAGGTCCATACATTTCAGGGGTACGCTTTTTTGTATGGGCTTTGCCTGTCCCGTATTATATCTTCCTTAGTTTTGGGAAAACTTATCTGGGATACTGTTAAAACAGGTACCCCGTAGTAAAGATACACCTTCAAAGTTTCAAAGTCTTTATTGTATATAAGAATCAGGTTACATTGCAGGTCGAAATATACAATTACACATTCAGTTACACTGAGACTTTACCTTTTCAGGCATATATATATTTATAGCTAAACTTAAATATAAACATTATTACGAGTAACTTAAATAATCATTGACTGAATAAAAACATTTTTCGATAAGCCACAGTTTTACATTTGACTTAAATATTTTTATATTCATGTGTTTGAAGCGATCAGGTAATTTTGTTGTAAATTGTGATACACATGATATAGGAGTTTTTTGCGGTGAGTGACAAGTTTACATACGGCTTAGGCAATCTATGTTTATACTTAGGTCTAGTTACTCTGGAGCATACAGTGTTTTGAGCTTCAGACAAATATTTATACTTATGGACAAAAGTGGATGCTTCATAAATATAGAGGCAGGGGAAATTCGTTCAGATAGGCACTGATTTATTGCGAATGTCGAAATGCATGTTTAATGACTACTTGAGGAAACACTTCACGACACAATCTTTGTGTGGATAATAGTTTGGGCAAGTTTTAATGCTTATATAATTCAGTTACCTCTTGGAATGTTTCTCCTTGCGTTTGTTTCTTTAATATTATAATAGAATATTGAATCACCTACAAACTTTTGATTTACTTATTTCTTTCACGTGTATTCTAACCAAAACAGAAATAAAAAAATCTTTTAAACATAAATTACATTTGAAATCGGATATCTTTGCTATCAATGACAAATTGCCTTAAAAATTAATTTAGTCCCGAGGGTCGTTTTTGGCAGAATGTTTGTACCTAATACCTAATTTCTTATTAGCTTTCTAGTATCTAAATAAATATTTTTACCTATTTTGTTTTTAAGAAATGAATCTAATATTGTAATTATACAATTACGACATTTGCTGTAATTAGTAGGTACAATGAAAGTCAGATTACAGAAAAATTACTAAATTGTTAAATTTTCACGCTCAAGTCAAGGTTCTTATCTAAGCTGTCGGCCTACTGTTATTTTATAAACTATGGACTTGTTGTAGACTACTTCCTACACCGTTATGAAACTTCAGTCATTAACAAAGCAAAGTTTCTAACTGTTCGCTTATTTCTTCATGACAGACTTGATTGCACTTACGACTATGCTCCCTTGTTCACTCACAGCTCTATACGTATCTTTATGTTTTTTGTATTTTCTTTAAAAAAATATGTCACACGGATCCTTCCTAACAATACTCTAGTAAGTAATATTTTTATCTAATAACTCCAATGTGTGGACACTGTAACAAAAGCAAAAAATTAAACTGTAACCTGAATTGTAACCAATTCTTAAACTAACCAACATTTGTTCAGCGATAATATTTATAAATAATTGTGGATTTAGATAAAGTATTTAAAGGTACAAGAGCCAATAAATCTTGAATCTTCGAACTTGTGGTTCCGTGCCTGCTAAACGGCCATATCTCAAATTCTTGTTCAGAAAATACAAAAAGTCTCCTTTAAAGCCTTTTTGGAAGATGCATGTGGCCACCACAAAATATCGTCAATTTCTTTCCTGCTACATAGCCGTAAAACAAAATATCCCGTTATAATATAATTAAATTAATTATTTTTGAATTATGACCGTATTGCAAACATGTCTCGAAACTTTGACAAGCGATTTCCCAAAGAAATATTTTTTTTGAGATGCGAACCTTTAGCAGACATTGGACGTTGTGTTGTGATGTCTTGAATCCGTTGGTCAATTTTGAAATACGATACGATTTTCTACGCATTTCTTTTGGATATAAAAAAATGCATAATACAAAGAAAAATACGAATCGTCAGATGAAGTTTTAATCAAAGATCTAATTCTTTCTTTGTAAATAATGTGACACGCTTCAAAATGGCGCGTTTTATCAACTTAGGGACTCAGCCATTCGGTTTATTTCGGGCTTATAATAATTATATCCGACGCGCTCGAGTTACTCGATTACGTTGGTATTTTATTTATATTTGAAAAATTATTAGATGTCTTCGGGCTTGCTAAAAACTAATTAAGACATACATTTTATTACATTTCTTCCTGCTTTCTAATGTTATGAATCCAATAGGCCTATTAGCCTCTACAACGCTCGAGTACCTACACAATTAACATCGCCGTACCCCTGCCCATTATGTTAGGGATATATACCTACTTGTTTTAAATAATTGTCATTTTTAATCAGCTTCCTCAGAAGGAAAATGGAAAACTAGTGTAATTACACTAATTACTTTTATATTTCGACTATATTAATGCCACTAGTCAGTAGAGATGATGTGCGAGTGCCTAAAAATAAATTCCTATTTAAGTTGACGCGCAAGAGGGCAGGCGGATTTGCCTCTATTCTTTTGACAGGCGCTACATACTTCAACGCCACGGCTGGGCTCACAACTTTAAATTCCATCATATTTTTTTTCTGGTGCGCCAAAAAAATTTGAAAAAAATATATTGACAGGTACCAAATAGGTAGAAAATATTGACTAAGATATCAATTAGTAGTGTTGTCTAGAACTATGTAAACCAAAAATGATCCAGACATCCTGACGTCAGAATGTCTGGCCACTTTATTCGCTCGATTTTTCGATATCAGTGGAGGTACCAAATATATGTACTCAGGTACCAAATAGTATCAAATAGGTACTAAATTTTAGTATGTACTAAACATCAAATATCTGTAGTGGTCCAGGGGTCCTGACGCTCACAAAAAAACAGTTCTAATTAGATCCCTCCAGATTTTGAATAGTTTATTATGCGCTTCAAAACTCTTCTTCCTAAAAATTAAAGTTGTAAGCTGGCCACACTTCTGACCACTACGAGACTACATGATACTACATGATAGATCCAAATTTGGCCCTACAAAGGCGATGTACATAGATAAAGTTTTAATTTGGATTGCGTATAAAGTGAGACATGTAAAATGTAAGTTTCGACCTCGAAGGGTCACAACGCCGAGGAAGCCTCAAAAGGTCACAGACTTGAGGAGTTACACCACTATTTATACATCAAAATACTGAATACTAGCTTTTGCCCGCGGTTTCGCTCGCGTACTAAAAGTATTCTTATTCAAACGTTTACAAAAAATAAGATTTTCATTTGGATCCGTAGGTTTCTATGTAGGTACATTTGTCCGCGATTATTTCAATTACACATATTACTATTGTTTATAAGAAATGCTTGCAATGATTATAGAATTGTTACACAGCGACCACAACATAGGTAGTAGGTACGAGTAGGTATGTATTCTATATACACTGGGGAAACTTTATACAACCCACGTAGCCACTTCCTCGCATTATCGCTTAATTTTTTTTTGCATTTTGCTTATACTTATTGCAAACATAAAATTATAAAAAGCAAGCGAACAACGATTTTTTTACAACACGTCCACGATAGTAAGATTCGTTCCCCTGTATATTCTGTATAACCCCACGCAAGTAGAGATAAAAAACATAAGAGAAAAAATAAAAATGACAAAACAAGCTACAGTTGAGTTGCAATACTCACCGGGACCAAACGTTCTAAAAATACTGGCAGCATTCACTCGCTCAATGGCCAGCGATATTTGCTGGATCAGGAAAGAACCAGAGTGCGGATGGCAGCCCCTTTCTCTCAGCCGTCCGTCCCTCTATGCTCTTGATAAAGTATTTTTAACTCCAGTACCCCAATTCTTACTCAGATGAAAACTGCATTTGATGTACAAAATAAATACTTTTTTGACATTAGACTTTTAATATGTAATTTCCGGCGCGAACACGATCTATATCGATCACGAATCACGATCTATACTTTACAGAGAACGCTTTAGAATGCTACAATGAAGGTGTATCCTATCATTCCTATCCGAGTTTCTAGCTTATTTCTTTTCATTCCTAGGTTGGTACCCATCTGGAACTTAAGATGACTTGGCCATGGAGGTATTTAGTTTTGGATCCTGGGACGTGAATTTATATCATGATTTCAACAAGCAGTCCGTTTTTACAAGTTTTTTACTTCGATACAAGCAAAATACAGAAAAACAAAAAAAAAATATTTTCACAACTCCTCGGATTGAACAAACTCCGATACACCGTGTTTTCTTTTGTTTTCCGTTAAATTCGACATGTCATTAGGTACGTTATCAGGAACCACCCTGTATATCACTTTTAGTTAAATTCGCAAAAAAAAAATTCATCGTTTTCATACATAATAAATGAATTAATTAGTGTGAGAGACCCTTAAGAATAATATTCAAGTTAGTGTCAAGTGATTGACGGCACATGTCAAAACAAATAACATTGGGAAGTGGTAAAGGCCGTCACACACGTGTTCAGTAATTATTTTTATTTTTTCAATAACTCGATAACCATAAGAGTTAAGATGCTAGTTTCTTAGAGAAATTAATTGTATTTGATCTAAAGAACCATCCCTTAAAGTTAACGGAATAAAAACAGGTTGTATAATGCATTTAGAACCAAGTTTAAAGTTATTAAGTAAGACGATTTGCAGCTTGTTGGGGAAAAAGTCTTAGAAAATATGTTTGACTGGCCTACTTTGATTCTTTGACAGCTTAATCACGTAGCTGTTCTTATTGAAAGACAAAGTTGAACGAAAAACGTTGAGCGAAAAACGTCCATTCTCTGAAAATTGCCATTTAAAGAATGACTTGTCCTTGTGGCTGAGACATCTAATTACCTATAAGTATAGAAAGATTTTTGTGGGTAGAATCCCTTCATTGCGTGCGTTCAGTTCAAACACCTCAATGAACGAGATATCCCAATAAACAGGCTTGCAATCAAGCTCCAAGGTGTGCTCCAACAAAGAAGTAGGTAATTGCTAAACGTCATAAACTGCGCGTCGGCACAATACTGCCTGTTTCGGCCATAGTTCAGGCGATTCCGCACTTCGCTACTCCTAAACTATATTAGTTCCATGAATTCAATTTATTCAAACAAGATTATGATTAGATTAGATTACTTTATTTCATTATATTATTTATGGAACAATTTTGCCTAAACTAAAATTATAATGATTCACAATATTCACATCACGATCGGGCCATGATTAAGCTACATAAAATTCCATAATATACTAATTAACAAAAAAAGGGTCTGTATAATCGGATATTTTTCCTGTTGGAATTATAACTTTTCCTCTGTGGCTTGTCAGAAACTTTGAAAAAAAAAACAAATTTCAAGTAGGTGAATTTCGAACAAAGTTATTTAACTTTGACTTTAGCAGTAATCATTTCATGAGTTTGGTACAAACTTATATTATATCATAGATCTTCTTCTAAATATATAAAAGAAGAAGCTGACTGACTGACTGACTGACTGACTGACTGACATATCAACGCACAGCCGAAACCGCTGGTCCTAGAGATTTCAAATTTGGCACGTAGGTTCCTTATGTAGTGTAGAGGAGCACTAAGAAAGGATTTTTCAAAATTCACCTCCTAAGGGGGTCAAATGGGGGTTCAAAGTTTGTATGGGGAAACAAGATTAGTTTGACTATTTTATTCGAAACTTTACAGAAAGATTCCTTAAGACATATGACTGAATACGTGTTTCAGGTTTTTTGAAAATTTAACCCCTAAAAGGGTGAAAAGGGGATGATAAAGTCAAAAAATCAATATGGGTATCGTTTTTATGGTTTATCGGGTCGCTGATCACGATAAATACGTTTTTAAAATCTAACGAGGCGGAAGTGAAATATCTTCTCCCCTGTTGTGGTGCAATGGGGTTTAAATATCAAAAATATATATAAAAGATGATATTGACTGACTGACTGACATATCAACGCACAGCCGAAACCGCTGGTCCTAGAGATGTCAAATTTGGCACGTAGGTTCCCTATATAGTGTAGAGGAGCACTAAGAAAGGATTTTTCAAAATTCGCCTCCTAAGGGACTCAAATGGGGGTTCAAAGTTTGTATGGGGAAACAAGATTTGTTTGACTATTTTATACGAAACTTCACAGGAGGATTCCTAAAGACATATGACTAAATACATGTTTCAGGTTTTTTGAAAATTTGACCCCTAAAGGGGTGCAAAGGGGGTAAAGTCAAAAACACAATATGGGTATCGTTTTTATGGTTTATCGGGTCGCTGATTACGATAAATACAACGATTTTAAAATCTAATGAGGTGGAAAAGAAATTTTCTCCCCTGTTGTAGTGCAATAGGGTTAAAATATCCAAAATAGCCATAAGAGGAGCATTAAGAAAGGATTTTTCAAAGTTCACCTCCTAGCATGATAATTTGACAGGGGCAAGGACAGGGACAGGGACAGGGACGGGGACGGGGACGGGGACGGGGACGGGGACGGGGACGGGGACGGGGACGGGGACGGGGACGGGGACGGGGACGGGGACGGGGACGGGGACGGGACGGGGACGGGACGGGGACGGGGACGGGGATAAATACAACGATTTTAAAATCTAATGAGGTGGAAAAGAAATTTTCTCCCCTGTTGTAGTGCAATAGGGTTAAAATATCCAAAATAGCCATAAGAGGAGCATTAAGAAAGGATTTTTCAAAGTTCACCTCCTAGCATGATAATTTGACAGGGGCAAGGACAGGGACAGGGGACGGGGACGGGGACGGGATAGGGTTAGGGTTAGGGTTAGGGTTAGGGATATGGATAGGGATAGGGATAGGGATAGGGATAAGGATAGGTATAGATAGGGATAGGGATAGAAATAGGGATAGGAATAGGGGACGGGGACGGGGATAGGGATAGGGATAGGGATAGGGATAGGGATAGGGATAGGGATAGGGATAGGGATAGGGATAGGATAGGGATAGGGATAGGGATAGGGATAGGGATAGGGATAGGGATAGGGATAGGGATAGGGATAGGGATAGGGATAGGGATAGGGATAGGGATAGGGATAGGGATAGGGATAGGGATAGGGATAGGGATAGGGATAGGGATAGGGATAGGGATAGGGATAGGGATAGGATAGGGATAGGATAGGGATAGGGATAGGGATAGGGATAGGATAGGGATAGGGATAGGGATAGGGATAGGGATAGGGATAGGGATAGGGATAGGGATAGGGATAGGGATAGGGATAGGGATAGGGATAGGGATAGGGATAGGGATAGGGATAGGGATAGGGATAGGGATAGGGATAGGGATAGGGATAGGGATAGGGATAGGGATAGGATAGGGATAGGATAGGATAGGGATAGGGATAGGGATAGGGATAGGGATAGGGATAGGGATAGGGATAGGGATAGGGATAGGGATAGGGATAGGGATAGGGATAGGGATAGGGATAGGGATAGGGATAGGGATAGGGATAGGGATAGGGATAGGGATAGGGATAGGGATAGGGATAGGGATAGGGATAGGGATAGGGATAGGGATAGGGATAGGGATAGGGATAGGGATAGGGATAGGGATAGGGATAGGGATAGGGATAGGGATAGGGATAGGGATAGGGATAGGGATAGGGATAGGGATAGGGATAGGGATAGGGATAGGGATAGGGATAGGGATAGGGATAGGGATAGGGATAGGGGACGGGGACGGGGACGGGGACGGGGACAGGAATAGGGATAGGGATAGGTATAGATAGGGATAGAAATAGGGATAGGAATAGGGGACGGGGACGGGGATAGGGATAGGGGAGGGACGGGACGGGGACGAGGACAAGGACAGAGATAGGGACGGGGATAAGAATAGGGATTGGGGTCGGAATAATCGGCCGGCAATCGATACCTAGGCAGTGTAAAATGCAGGTGGCTCAGTGGGAAGGGATTAGTAAGTAGGCATCGGCGAGTATCGTGCATACGTGATAACTATTATATTCAATGTGCTGTAAGAAGATCGTTGTTTGCTTGCCTTTTATATGTTTATGTTTGCAATAAGTATAAGCAAAATGGAAAAAATTGTAAGCGATAATGCAAGGAAGTACTTTTTACCCTACCGACCATAGCGTAGAGATACTGGCTATGTGGGTTGTATGAAGTTTCCCCAGTATAAATATTTATATAGGTAAAATACATACATATTCGTACCTACTACCTACGCTGTGGTCGCTGTGTAACAATTCTACAATCATTGCAAGAATTTCTTTTAAAACAATAGTAATATGTGTAAGGTACAGTCAGCCAAAAAGCAGTGTAAGGTTCTTGGCTGACCGTACAGCAAATAGATCAGTTACAATGGCCCCCCAGTCGAGAATTACCCCGCTTTACTTTAATCGAAATAATCGCGGACAGATGTACCTACAAAGAAACCTACGGATCCAAATGGAAACCTTATTTTTTGTAAACGTTTCAATAAGAATACTTTTATTACGCGGGCGAAGCCGCGGGTAAAAGCTAGTTAAATATAAGAAGATCATACCATCACGTATTTTAATGTACGGGATAGTATGATCTTGAACGCGCATACACTACACCACACATAGATGGCGCCACAAAAAAAATCTTGTAGCTTTCGATTATACTTGTAGATGGCGTTAAGTGTCACTTACACTGACTCGAAAGTGACACTTAACGCCAATCTACAAAATAATCGATGGCAATAAGGCATTTTCCGCATTTTTTTGTGGCGCCATCTATGTATGTGTGGTGTAGTGTATGCGCGTTCTTAGGCGGTCGCATTTTAATGTCATGGGATGGTATGATCTTTTTATGTTTAATCTATGATTATATTTAATTATTTATTTAATATGTAATGATGATATGACGGGTGATAGAGATGTATGGAAAAGGAAGACATGCTGCGCCGACAGCGACACCAAGTGACTGGGATAAGGGCAGGAGAATGATGAGAATGATGATTTATTTACTGACATAAATACAGGAAATACTGATGAGAATCGTTATTGGTTTTCTTGTGACGTGACGTGGTACCTATATACCATACCACCACCATACCATACCACCACCACCACCACCATCACGTCGTTTGGACCATATACGTCTGCAATAAACGGATTTATTATTTATTTATTTATATTCAAATATGTGCACTTAAATAACGCATGAATTAAATTGATAAATTCATATCATATGTATCGAAAAAAACGTACATTTTAAATTATAAAGTACAGCGAGACAAATCTCGACTGGGGGGCAATTGTAACTAATCCACTTTTTCCATTATTACACTATGATGTTGAGTTCTACAATTGAACACGCCTACCATATATAACCGGTGGACACTCTATTTAATAATGCAAACATTGGAAAAAATGCACCAATTACATTTGCCTCCCAGTCGATATTTGCCCCGCTGTACCTTACTGTTTATACTTAACTTTCATCCCCTTTTTAACGCCCTTAGGATTTTAAGTATTTTTATAATTTCGTTTTGCTTTTTTTTATTCATCCCACCGATCCTGCCCTAAGGGGCTATGCCTAGTAGTAGAACTGCACAAGCTCAGCTTAATTGTTACTGCTTTGGCATGGGTACAAGCAAACAGCCCCTGAAGTTATTTAGATGCCTAATGGTTTCTTAGAGCAGAATCTTCTAAATTTACATGAATATGTACACGGAAATTTGCCAAAGCTGAGTACGAGAATTGTCGTATCAACCAGCGTGATTTTAATTGATTAGCAATTTCTCGTCATATTTACAACCATTTACAAAAAATTAACAAGTCGAAATGATATAAACCTTCCTCAAGAATTATTCTACTTATTCATGAGCACGGATTTCTAATATGTACCTAAGTACTGAGTGGTAATTACAAATCGCGTATATAAAATTAGATACTGTTTATTTAGATGAATAATATGAGAGGAGGTCCTTTCCAATATATGGGATATTAAAATTAACCTATTTTACAACTTATAAAACATTATTTGAGATGAGCTAGAAATGAGAAAAGCAGATACGTGTTTGCTAATAAAAAGGACGGATGCAAAACGTCCAATGAGTATTTCTATAGAAAGTATCACGTATCACGTCATCTCCTACAGACACATCGGCCCGTCTAGATCTAGCGTGGCGTGAGTTATCCCTGAAGTGTACGCAACTGCTCAACTATGTATGGAAGGCTTACAGTGATATTTATTGCTCGGAACTTTGCACATAACTTCACACAATAATGATCATTAGCTCCCTATGCCCCATGGAAACATAAATGGAAGGTAGTTGTGAGACTTCATCAAATTGATTTATCGAGGTATGTTACAAATATTTTTATTAAGTTAAAGTTAAAGAAGACAGGGGAACAAAGGCTCTGTGTTGATTTTAGGGCCCTTAACAACAAAACTGTGAAGGACCGTTTCCCCTTGCCCGTCATCGATGATCAGATATCGAATCTTAGTGGCAATAAATATTTCACGACCCTTGACCTAGCATCAGGTTACTACCAAGTCCCTATGGCTGATTGTAGTAAACATCTTACCGGATTCGTCACTCCAGACGGCCATTACCAGTTCAAAAGAATGCCTTTTGGGTTGGCAAATGCACCCGCTGTTTTCCAAAGAATGATTAATAAGATCTTGGGGAACAAGCGGTTTGAATATGCATTGGCTTACCTTGACGATGTTCTTATACCATCTAAGAGCACTGAAGAGATGTTGGAGCGGTTGGAAGAGGTTTTGAAGCTTTTGCGGCAGTTTGGCTTGACGTTAAAGCTTTCAAAATGTCGTTTCTTCGACACTCAAGTCAGCTATCTCGGATATGACATTACCGCGGAAGGGATACAGCCCGGCGAAGCCAAGGTGTTGGCGGTAAAAGAGTTCCCTAAGCCCTGCAATGTACACGAAATTCGTCAATTCCTTGGTTTAACCGGTTATTTTCGGAAATTTATAAAGGGATATGGCGAAATTGCTCGCCCTTTAACTATGTTGTTGCGAAAAGAGGCCACGTGGCAGTGGTCAGATTTAGAGCAAAAAGCATTTTGTACACTGAAGGAAATGCTTGTGAGTAGACCGATTTTAGCACTTTATGACCCAAAACTCGAAACCGAGTTACATACCGACGCCAGTGCTCTGGGAATTGGAGGTATTCTAATGCAGTGGCAGAATGATACTCGCACCCTGAAGCCTGTCGCTTATTTTAGTCGACAGACTACCCAGGAGGAGAAGCATCTGCACTCCTATGAACTAGAGACATTGGCTGTCGTCTGTTCGTTAAAAAAATTTAGAGTGTACCTGCTGGGTATCCACTTTAAGATTTATACTGATTGTGCTGCTTTACGGACCACCTTAACCAAGAGGGATCTAATCCCTCGGATAGCTAGGTGGTGGTTGCAAATAAGCGAGTACAATTTCGACATTGAATATCGCCCAGGTGTTCAGATGTCCCATGTGGACGCTTTAAGCCGCAACACGAACCTACCATCGGAACCAGAGGACAATCCTTGCGTCAATATATACAAAATAACGCAAGAAAATTGGTTATTATCCTTACAAATAGCTGACCCAGATATATCCCGAATACTAAAAATTCTGAAACCTGAAGACGATCAAGAATGTAAAGACGTCCGTAAAAATTACGTGGTTAAAAATCATGCTGTATATCGAAAGTTAGATGATCAGCTACTGTTAGTTGTCCCACGTAGCGCACGATGGCAGATATGTCGTGCTAATCACGACGATATAGGTCATCTGGGCTATGCTAAGACGCTCGAAAAGATTAAATCCCAGTATTGGTTTCCAAAGTTACGGAAATTCGTTAAGAAATATGTCTCGGCGTGCATCGAGTGCGCGTACAATAAAGACTCGGCATCAAAACAAAAATCGGGTCATTTGCATCCGATTGAAAAGGTTCCGGTGCCATTTCATACATTGCACATGGACCATGTTGGTCCATTTGTAAAGAGCAAGGACGGTAATTCCTACATATTAACGATAGTTGACGCATTTACTAAATACGTTTTTGTACGGGCAGTTAGAGACGTCAAAACTAAAACCACCGTCAGAACACTAGACAAATTGTTCTATGACTTTAATCCACCGGCAAGAATAATAACCGACAGAGGTTGTTCTTTTACATCAGCTGCGTTCAAAACGTATTGCGATGGACTTGGAATAAAGCACATTTTAAACGCGGTTGCTTGTCCCAGAGCTAATGGCCAAGCAGAAAGATTTAACCAAACAATTCTGAATTCTTTAGCTGCACAGAACTGTTTTGGCCATGAGCGTGACTGGGACAAGTGCCTAGGAAAAATTCAATGGGGCATTAATAACACGATTAATGCGTCCACACAAAAATCTCCAGCTGAAGCAATGTTTGGCCACAGAATATATAATAGTACAAGTACAGAAGGCCTACTGCTTTGATGTTCACGACATGCCGCCTTTTTAAATGCCTACAAAATTCTTACAAAGAAACTAGCCGCACGTGCGCGGCGCCCGGCGATAGGGTTGCCTATGGATTAAAACGAATTAATACTAAGATAAAATGTTATACTATTATATTCAAGTTTTGGGTACTTTTTAGGCATATATATTGTATTTACATAATTTTGTTTAAGTTCCAACATCACAAGCCTTATTAAACCTTTCCGGGGGACTTAATCAATAATAGATCTGTGTAAAAATATCCTATGGTATTTATTTTATTCATGATATCTATTTAACTAAGCATTACTAGTCATTCCACACGCGGACATCGTATATGAACCTTTAAAAAAAACTCGCGACGTAAAGTAACATTAGAAAGTGCGAACGTGCGTTCCGTGAGAACGCGCGCCACCCCTGATTAGGCCGCGAACTCGCGGCCGCCTGCATGTACTTGTAGCGCGGCGATATAATCGCGGAGTGAGCCGCCCCTGGTTTGGCTTAAAAATGCGGGACATTTTGACAAACAAACTTGATATACAAAACGAAGTAGACCGTTCAGATTTAGTTGAAGTCAGAAGTTCTATTAGTAGTAATATTGAGAGAGGACAAACTAAAATGAAATTGAGATATGATAAAAACCGGTTGCCTGCAACTAGCTATGCCGTAGGAGACTTAGTAAAGATCTCGCGAAATAATTTCGACAATAATAGTAAAAGCACAAAATTATTGTCTAAATTTGTAGGCCCTTACAAAATTACAGAAACACTTGGCAATGATCGATATAGGATAACAGACGTTCCGGGGTTTACAAAAAAGGGAAACTCTAT
Source organism: Leguminivora glycinivorella (assembly GCF_023078275.1). Lineage (NCBI taxonomy): Eukaryota > Metazoa > Arthropoda > Insecta > Lepidoptera > Tortricidae > Leguminivora > Leguminivora glycinivorella. The sequence goes on from NC_062976.1 coordinate 12,913,974, forward strand.
AAGACTGTCATAGCAGCTGACAGGATTAGACCTTGGATACATATCAAAACTCTTGAATTACATGACAGTGATGAAAGCCAAGATAACAGTAGTAGCGGTAGTAACTAATCATTAACATTGTAAACTCCTTACGAATACAAATATGTCGTTGATATGTGTAATTAAGTAGTAATTTAATATGTAAGTAACTTTGAGAGTTCTTATGAACATAGGTATTATTGTTTGTTTCTTTTTTTTCTTTTTCTGTTTTGTGACAATAATAATCTAAAGCAGAGTGTCATGATTTTTGGTAAATATGATGTGCGCCAGGAGGCAGCACGGTGCCGGATGGCCGAGTGTCATGATTTAAAAAACATTAATACTTTTATGCTTGGCAACACTGACATCGTGCTCCCTTCTGTATGATCGATAAATAAAAATATAAAATAAGTGGGTACTTCGAAAAAAATGACTAGACTAAGACGGGCGGAACGGAATGTGGGGTTGATTGAGCGAGTGGTAAGATGGCGGATGGAGTTTATGAAATATAAGGTGTATTTGTGATTTGTGATTAATAAGTGGAACTTGTACCGAGTAAACTAATATCAAAGCAAGTGGTGAGTTTCATATCACATAGTACAAGCTTTGCTTAGTTTGGGGCTAGGTTGATCTGTGTAAGGTGTCCCCCAATATTTATTATTTATTTATTTATATACTTTCCTTCGTAAGGACGTGACATGATTGATGACACAGTGACATCATTGACGCCATTTCTACGTCTATGCGACCAACCGCGCGTGCGATGCGTATACTCATCAACCAATCGCATTGTAGCGTTCCACCAAAGAGCATCAAACGAAAATGTTTCGTCGAAATTATATGAATTGCCTGATTGCCCTACCTTTGAAATCTTTGAGGCATAACCAATGTACATTTAGGATGTTAATAAACGTAAACAATCAGTTTTTACATTTTGCTACGACGGTCCTGAAAAATCACTTTGATTCACTTTCAAAATGCTGGGGCAAAAAGAAAATATTAAAGATAAATTACTAATGATTAATAATAATCCCGGGATAAAAATTACTGAAATAGCTCGATTAAAGCACCTTCATCAATTTCAACGTTTAGGTAAATTGTGGTAATATGTAGTTATGTACCTACTTGAGGAATATTCTGGCCCAAAAATAAATGCTTTACTGAGATTCGTTTACATTTTGTTAAATACAGAGTAAGATAACATCAGTTTAACACCGTAATTTCCTTCTCCTTTCGAGGGTAGACAGCTCTTGACAAAGGCCTAAATCTCGATAAGCCAAGGCATACCTATATTACAAGTTATAAGGATTCTAACCACTTCGTAAAGTATCGGTACATTTTGTGATTTAAATCTAAAAATATATTTTTGTTATTAAAAATTTGTTATGATTAAAGTATCTCTTGAATTTTATTAAAACAAAACGAAATGTCGTACTCAAAAAAATGGCAATGGATTTCGAAACACGGTTATATTTAGTCAGCTCTTGATTTATTTCCGTTATTTCATTTAAGTAGGTGTCTGTGCTAACTGGCTTAAAACAATAGTTACCAACCAACAAGATATTCGGGACACAGCCAGGATACAACGCCGGAAATGTGAGAAAATATGACGATAAAGGAAGAAAGGTGAAAGGTTTGCCATCTCTAAATGAAAAAATGTTTTAAGGTAAATTGTATAATTTGGTTACCTTGTATTTGACGTATGAAAGTGCCAAAATAGTATATTTTTGCTCAATAAATGTGAGATTTCATTTCCAAGAACACATGTTCCATTGTTGACATTGTTCACTCTTATTTATAAATAGGCTACAGCATGCAAAATACATACGAGGAAAATACAGCAAAAAAATCCAAATTGAAGGAAGCCCCAACTCGCGCTGACACGTGTCAAGATGTGATAGTAAAAATTGTACGATTCCTTACATCTCCGGTTGTTTGCGCCTCAATTCAAAACTTCTTGTTAAAAACCTATTATGGCCTCTCCGTCGGGTGTTGTCAACAAGGAGTTGATATAAAGAAAAAGGTGACAGTAACGTCAGTGTCACGAAAGAAAAACTCGAAATTCATGTGTTGCGAAGATTGTGTTAATAATATATAATTTAAAAAAAGGATCCTAAAATTAATATCTAAATTCAACCAACTAAACCAAAGTCAGTGAGAACACTCGCCAAGGAGCAAACCAGTGACCTAAATATTCGGTAAGTTATTCCGCAGCCCCATATTTCTGGCCCACCGAATCGAATTTTCTAAATTTATTTCTCAATAAGTAATCCTTGTTGCTCACTGATTTAAATTATTTCCTTTAACTTCCTTTATTTAAATTGTTTTATAGAAATGTTCCCGTTTATACATCGTGTTAGTTAAGGCACAGTCATACTAAGTTATTGTTATTTTCTGTGGCTTAATTTACGCGGAGCGCGTGGGACTATTCATCGCGTTACTTATATTCGTAAATTTCAAATAAATTTTCAAAATTTGTTTTTGACATTTGTCATTATTTTCACGGGAAGTTTTATAGCGATCTTCGTCACATAATATCGGTGTATTTAAGTTATTAATACATTAAACTAAACTGAATACTACGGGTAAATTATTCCTAAAAGCCTCAGTTTTTCTTTCACTGTAATTAATTATATTTTCGCGAAAGTTACACTTGTGTTAAGATATTACACAAGCGGACCGTTCCTACTTATTTAATTTCCTTCGACTTGTATTAAGGTACTATACAAGTTGAATATTATTCGTTATTATTGGTGCATCTTAGGCATTTATTCATATTTTCTCGTGCTGTCATAGTAACAATTAGGTAACCATGGCAACTAGACTTAAGCTCGCGGAAGCAAAACGTGCTCAATGTTTCATGCGTTTGCAAACCATTTTCGACATGATTCCAAAGCTAAGCAGTGACAAGAAGGCTTTCTCTCAGTTCATCGCGCAAGCTCGATTGGTCGATCAACTAAGGAAAGAATTTATTGACTTGATGGATGAAGTCAATCTTCTGAACTTGGAGTTGAACCCAGAGTACATCGTCAACTACAGCGCTAAATGATATCTACTGCGTAATAAAATATCAAATTGGAAAAATTGATGCACCTTCTCAGAGCACCCCGACATCCAGGGATTCGAGCCATTCCTGTAAGGAGAACTCCATTAAAATCCCAAGGATTGATCTTCCGTCTTTCGATGGAGATATTCAAAATTTTCCTTTCTTCTATGAAACATTTAAACGTGTTATTCATGAGAATAAAAACCTTACGGATTCTGAGCGTGTTCACTATTTATTTAGTCATTTGACAGATAAAGCTAAGTCGATCTGTGCTGGAGTAATACCTGCCGCAGAAAACTATAACACAGTATGGGAAGCATTAATCGCGAAATATGATGACAAACGCGCATTGGCTACGTCATATTTAAACCAGCTGTTTTCGATGAAGCCTGTCAACGTCAACGGTCCTTCGGCATCTACTTTAGAAAAAACAATTGATTCGTTTGCTGCTACTATTTCAGCAATAAAACAACTCAAGCTCGAAAACTTAAGTGATTTTATTTTCATTCACCTGGGTCTTAAGTTATTAGACTCGGACACCACCAAGAATTTCGAGATGTCTATTCGGAATTCTTCTAAGATGCCTACATATGATGAATTCATTTGTTTCGTTAGAGAGCAAGTAAAGATTTTATATCGGACATCGCAACGAGCGCCAACTTAGCTTGAAAGCGTATCCGCTGCCAGCACTAGCGGCGTGCGAGCTCCACTTCCTCGGACGCCCCAGGCGTATATTAGCACGCAAGGGCATAAGGACGAAAACCCATGTGCTTTGTGCAAGAGTAATGATCACTCGCAACTCTATAATTGTAACTCTTTCGTGAAACTCACGCCTAACGAAAAATTTAATTTCGTTAAGGAAAATCACGCGTGCACTAATTGTCTAAACACGCACCGCATCAAAATGTTCCTCAAACAAAACCTGTCGTAAATGTAAGGGAAAACATCACACCATGTTGCACTTCGATAACTCAAAGCCCGCATTGAATAGAAACGAGTCCAAGTCCTCATCTAAAGATGATAGTGAAGCTAGCACAAGTTCATCAGTTAAGGACAACAGTGCCTCTGTATGCACTCATTCGGCATCGGGACAGAATAAATCACCCTTGACGGAGATTCTCGCCACTGCTAAGGTACTCGCTAGTGGACATAACGGCAAGGACAAGGTTTTGAGGTGTCTGCTGGATCCAGGATCTCAGAAACATTACGTTACCTTGAAGTGTTGCAAGAGTTTGGGTCTTCATGTACTCAGCAGCCCTGTAACTTCAATAAATGGATTAGGTGGAACAGCAATAACGCAACCCATTCGAGGAACTGTCAACTTAACCTTTAGGTCAAGATATGATCCTAATCGTCAATATACTATCGAAGCGCTTGTTTTAGACGAGATCACGCCTGATTTACCTACCTGTCATATTGATCAATCTACAACTGATCTGTTTGATAATTTACATCTTGCAGATGACTCCTGGGCGATTCCAGGTGAAATTGACGTACTTCTTGGTGTCAAGTTATTCACCAAATTTTTAATGTCAGAGAAGATTGAAAACAAACCTGGTTTTCCTGACGCCTTGGAAACTACACTGGGGTACATCATATTAGGCGATGCTCCCGCAGTAAACACTTCCTACTCAGCAGCAGGATATTTTACTTCAGTTGATGTGGGAAATCTAATGCAAAAATTCTGGGAAATTGAAGATTTAGATGGAGGAGTGATTTATAATGCTGACGAGAAAAAGGCTGAAGATATATTCAACAATACAGTCAAGCGTTTAGAAGACGGACGTTACGAAGTAGCACTCCCATTTAAATTGGAACCAAGCAATTTAGGCGATTCTTACAAGACTGCTGAACGCCGGTTTTTAGCACTTGAAAGAAAATTCCGCGCAGTACCAGAATTAAAACCCGCTTACGATGAAGTTATTCGTGAACACATTGATAAAAAATATTTATCTGAAGTTCCAAATGATAAGTCTAATGCTGCTTATCATATACCCCACCACGCAATTGTCAAAAATGACAGAACTACTACAAAGGTTCGAGTGGTGCTGGACGCTAGTGCACAGACCACTAGCGGTTTATCATTAAATGACATTCTTCACGCAGGACCAAGTCTTCAAGCTGACTTGTTTTGCATTCTACTAAACCTAAGATTGTTTGCTATAGCTATTACGTCTGATGTACGTCAAATGTATCTGTGTATTGACGTACGGGGGAGGATCGTCCTTATCAGCGTATACTTTATAGGTTTAATCCTGAAGAAACTATAAGAATATTTCAATATAATAGGGTAGCTTTCGGCCTACGCAGCAGTCCCTTTCTAGCGCTGCGAACTGTCAAACAGTTAGTAGATGATGAAGGCGACAAATATCCACTCGCAAAAGAAATTGCATCTCGTGATGTTTATATGGATGATGTAGCCAGTTCAGTTATTGATGAACACCAAGCTGTACAAGCGACTAAAGAGCTGCTGGATTTATTCTTAAAGGGTGGATTCCAAATAGCAAAGTGGTCGTCAAATTCTGAAGCTGTTCTGAAAGAAATACCAACAGAGCTACATTTGTCGAAAAGTGTCACCTTCGACGATGATACAACGTTGAAGATTTTGGGTCTACGTTGGTATCCTGGTGAAGACGTATTCAAATTCCAGGTTAGTCCCGATGACCGACCGTGTAGTAAAAGGAACATTTTATCATCGGTAGCTCGACTATTTGATGTGCTAGGCCTGGTGGCTCCTGTCATCGTGTACGCTAAGCTTCTAATAAAGGAGTTATGGCTTTTGAAAATCGATTGGGATGAATTGCCTCCTGATCATATTGTACGCCAATGGCAACTGTTCCAGAGCGAACTACCGCTGTTATCTCACATTAGCATTCCCAGACATATAGGTGTTATTGAAAGCTGTTCATTAACTATCGTCGGGGTTTCAGATGCTAGTGAAAAGGCTTTTGGTGGAGTGGTTTATGCCTATGTCACCTTGCCTAATAACGACAGAGGAGTTATTAATTTAATTTGCGCTAAATCTAAAATTTCACCTGTAAAGGTTATAAGCCTAGCAAGACTGGAATTATGCGCAGCGCTGCTGCTGTCACAACTAATAAAAAGGGTGGTTGACACATACTCGACCAGATTCAATATTGACTCTGTGTTAGCCTTTTCCGATTCAACAGTAACACTCTGTTGGATTCATTCGTCGCCTCATCGATGGCAAACCTTTGTGGCAAACCGTGTTACCAAGATCCAAGAGAATTTGTCAAGTAATCATTTCTACCATATTAAGGGAACGGAGAATCCTAGCGACTGTCTGTCCAGAGGTTTAACTCCATCTCAACTAGTAAATCATCCTCTATGGCTTTCAGGCCCTCCGTGGATGAAGTTTCCAAAAAAAGAATGGCCTGTTCAGGCGTTTATTCCAGATGAAGTCAATGTTCCTGAAGAAAAAACGGTTTCCTTAGTGACATGTGACAGTTCGAACGAGAACATAATTTATGAATTGTCTAAACGATTCTCTTCATGGATTAAATATGTACGCACAGTTGCCTATATCTTGAAATTCATTAAAAAAATATCTATAGGTCCTATTAATGCTGATGACTTAATAGCAGCCGAATTGGAAATAGTGCGAGCTCTACAAAGAGTTTATTTTAGTAGACATATATTAGATTCGACCTTGAAGAAGGGGTTTATAAAGGCCTTTACAAGCCTGAAGCCGTTTATTGAAGATGGAATCCTACGTGTTGGAGGGCGTCTCAGTAACTCTAATGAAGATTACGATTATAAACATCCTTTGTTATTGCCACGTCGTGATCACATCATTAACTTACTGGTCGATTATTATCATCGACGCCATTTACATGCAGGACCTGAAGCTCTTATATCTATTCTGCGACATCGGTTCTGGATTATAGCAGCTAGATGTATTATTCGTCATCGGATTCACTTATGCAATTATTGCTTCCGAATCAAGCCAAGGGCTAACTGCCCAATGATGGCAGATTTACCAGCATGCAGGGTAAATCAAGTTGAAAAGGCCTTTATACATACTGGCTGTGATAACGCGGGTCCTTTGTATTGTACACCTGTTCGACGTAGAGGTGTGAAGAGTCAAAAGGTCTATTTATGCCTTTTCACGTGTCTCACGACGCGGGCCATTCATTTAGAACTTGCAACTGACTTAAGTACAGCAAGTTTTATGTCGGCATTTAAGCGGTTTTTATCCAGACGTGGTCCTGTAAAATATATGTACAGTGATAACGGAACCAATTTCCAGGGAGCCAACACATATTTGCAAGAGCTTCATGATTTTCTGGGAAATGAGTACCGTGAAGCTTGGGAAAATGAACTAGCTGCCAATCAAATAATTTGGCGGTTTATCCCTCCCAGCGCTCCACATTTTGGAGGCTGTTGGGAAAGTAATATCAAATGTGTCAAATCCCACTTGTTTCGCACTATATGTAAACAAATATTATCATTTGAAGAATTAATGACAGTTATTAGTCAAATTGAGGCTTTGTTAAATTCTAGGCCACTATCCGTGTTAAGTTCTGATCCCGCGGAACCTTCTGCTTTGACACCGGCTCATTTTCTTCATGTTACTCCTTTAAATTATCTCCCAGCTGCGTCAATTGCGGAGGTAACCTCTGATCATCTCTTACAAAGATATCAATTATTAGATCGCTTAACGCAATCATTTTGGAAGAGGTGGCGCGATGAGTATTTGCACACGCTGCAAACCAGACAAAAATGGAATACTCCTTCTAAGCCTGTTAAGGAAGGAACAGTTGTAATCATTCTTCAAGAAAATGTCAGGCCTCTACAATGGCCGTTAGGTCTTATTACTCAAATACTCAGCTCATTCCAGGCAGGGATGGTATTGCCAGAGTTGCTTTGGTTAAAACAAATTCTGGCATACTAAAAAGGCCTTTAGTCAAATTATGTCCTTTGCCTTCTCAGTAATTATATATTATATTAGTTTAATAATCTTAGGTTATGTATTTAGGCCTAAATTGTTTATGTTATTTTAATTTCTTTGAGCAATGAGGATGCTATTACGTAATTATTTATTTTAATAACTTTTGAAAGCTACTTTTTTCAAGACCGGGGGAATGTTTGCGCCTCAATTCAAAACTTCTTGTTAAAAACCTATTATGGCCTCCTCGTCGGGTGTTGTCAACAAGGAGTTGATATAAAGAAAAAGGTGACAGTAACGTCAGTGTCACGAAAGAAAAACTCGAAATTCATGTGTTGCGAAGATTGTGTTAATAATATATAATTTAAAATAAGGATCCTAAAATTAATATCTAAATTCAACCAACTAAACCAAAGTCAGTGAGAACACTCGCCAAGGAGCAAACCAGTGACCTAAATATTCGGTAAGTTATTCCGCAGCCCCACCGGTAAAAAATCAAGAGTAACGCCGTGGCTTGCGTGGGCGACGGTAGCGCGATGGTCGCGCGACGGCGATGTGACGCATACGAAATCAAACCTTATCGATATGGAAGTATGAGACGCGACGGCGACGGTCGCACGACCGTCGCCCACGCAAGACACGGCGCAAATCTCCAAAAACCTTTAAATGAATATTCAACTATTTTTGTACCTAGGTAGGTATTTAGTTCCCACATTTTTTGAAAGGTTCAGTGGTTCAGTGAATAAAAGTTCTTAAATAAATACTCATTGCTATGTATGTAGTATTAGTAGTAGTAGTAGTAGTAGTAGTAGTAGTAGTAGTAGTAGTAATCACTTTATTGTGTACAACAGTTTATATACAATTTGTAGGAATAGAGATACAAAGGCGAGCTTATCCCTATAGTGGTAACGTGTAGAAACCATAAAATCGCCTTTTATGTTCTAGAGCATAAAAGTAAAATTTTCTTCTAATACTAAGGTAATTGGTCTCAACAGCCAAACAGTTAAAACATTGCACAATTTTACTGAGCAATAAAATTGCGTAGATGACAAAACTTGTGATATTATTTTATTTCTGCTATTTAAGTACAATTTATTAGAATTAGACTTATATTGACCGGGATATAGACCGTGATTACCTTTTACCGGTCTATATCCCGGCCAATATAAGTCTAATGAAAATAACCGTGAATCATTCAAAAGTCTTAATTTATTAGAATTCCGTATTTTCTGTCATTAAATTTAGTAAATCACGTAAAATAGAAGTCGATCATCGTTAAAAGATGCTCCGAAATGTTTGACTTGGCAGAAAACCAAGCGTTTGAAACTCTGATCACATATTGAAAATAAAAATAAAAATTAAAAGGTTAGTTGGCGGGAATTGGTTATGTCTTTCGCTTTACGACAATTTCGTGGTGTAAATTGCCGTGAAGAATATAATTATTTTCCTTTTCTTCGCTTCGCTCAGACCAAAAAATGACCTCAGGTAGGAATGGGTCACATTATGCCGTTGTTGTACAATCTACTATTTACAAACAAGACTGCAAAATTCATGTTTTTATTCAACGTGCATCGCTTTTCAAAGATTATAAAAATTCAGTGAAATAATGCAATACGATGGTGTTATAGCGTGCAACCTAGGGAATGACAATCGTTGACGCTAGACGACGATCGAAACGATTACGATATTATCGTAAGCGTTTGTGAATTTGGCTATTCCGTACCCTGTGGACTTTGTATGTATGAACGGTGTATTTAATATGGCTTTTTTAATGACTTCCTTGGGGAAATAATCCCCTTTGCCTCTTTGAAAACACACTCCTCATTTAATTAAGTTCAATAAAGTTTAGCATATTACCCAACATTTTGCATTTTCATCTCGTGTATCAACCCAAAGTATTTATTGTGATATTGATCAAGTTCATTTAAGATCAGATAGAAATATAATTTAAAAAGGTACCTACCTATTATAGAAGGATCTTCGTTAACAGGCTTTAGAATATCTAATTTTCAGACCTCAAAAGGAAAAAAAATTGAATTGTTATATTAATATTTCTTTGTTGTCCGACCTCCCGTCTGTCTGTCTATTCAGAACCTTTAGGTGAAAGCAAATATTGATCGTCTTGTTAATAAAATAATAAGGCCCTTTTTCCCATAATGCCGGGTTCAAGGGAATCAAACTTGTTAGGGTACACCCAGTGTACACCCAGAATTCAGATTTTACTATTTTTTATAATATGGTTTAATACGATCTTGATGGCAGGTTCCTGGGACATATCAAAACACATGTTATAATTCCGAGAGTATCAGTTTTTATGATCAGAAAATCGAAATTCATTTTCTATCATATATTAATAATAATAATTATAAAGGAAATTATAATAATATGGGATAAGGGTTAAATTGTGGCGTAGGCGAGAGGCTGGCAACCTGTCACTGCAATGTCACAGTTTCGTTTTCTTTCAACCCCTTATTTGCCAAGAGTGGCACTGAAGCTTTAGTAGTTTCATGTGTTCTGCCTACCCCTTTATGGGATACAGGCGTGATTGTATGTATGTATGTAAATTATAATAATGTGAATGTTTCTAATACTCATATCATTATAAATATGTATGTAGTCATTTCTTATGTTCAGTAGATACCTAACTAATAGTACATTATGATACGTGATTTTTGACAACCCTTAAATAGTCGCAAGGGATAGTGCCATGCCTTAAAAAGACAGCACGGTTTGAACCAGAACCGCTGACAAACTTCGATTTTGTTAAAGGTGTCCTTTCTGTACGTAACGTACGATTATTCATTTGCGTTTGCTGTGAGATGAACATAAAATCGAATTCCTCCTGAAATTTAAACCACTACTTGGTAAGCTGCCGCCATGTGATTTATGTCGCTATTAATTTATGACGACGTTAACTTTGTAAAACTTTTGAGTAATCGTCGTGTTTTCTCTTCTTGTGCATACATTTTATCACGAGGGTAGAAATAAATTAACATCAAACATCGCTAAAATAAATAATAACAAATTAACATTGATAATATAAACAGGATTTATTTTAAATAAATATGATTCAAATTATTTATAAAGATAAAAGTTAAGAGTATTACAGTTTTATACTACGAGTAATTGCGCAGATCGATACTCAGTGTATACAAAATACCTAAAATATAATTTGCACCGCACGAAGGTAAAGGCTCTCTTGATTCTTCGAAAATGAATGAGAAGGTTACATTTTTCCACATGAGTGCAAAGTGATTTCGCCTTTATATTTTTTTCTTAAAGTGTTACACGAAAACAGATTCTAATTTGTTTCTTGAGTTCGGTTGAAGACAAAGAAAAAAGTCTTGTGAGAGATGTCACCAAGAACCTAAATTGTTACGATCGTTTCAAAACAAAATCAAGAATCGCGTAATCAGAATAAGCTTCATGAGCACGGATTAATATCAACAAATAATTATATTCACGCTGTGGAGAAAAGGTAATGAATATTGACGCAAATGTTATTTAAAAATAAAACATAAACTTTTCACGTTACCTATATCACAATCTGATTTCTTTTCGGTGAAAGTGTAATACCTACCTCAGATTTAAGGCTTAATTTGTATTGTCAATATTGAGCTTGACTCAAATGAAATTAATTCACACCAGAAAATCCTTTGTGAGATCATGGCTTTAATTATAAATAAACTAACAGTCTAGGCACTAAACTTCCAACGAACATCCATCAATTATCGTAATAGAGTAAAACTTGGGGTTTATGTTATAGTCTATGAATATATGGGTCATTCTACGAGACAGCGATTTTTGTCTTATTCCTCTGTCCTTTTTTATTTTTGAAATTTGACCAATAAGGACATACTCTTGTGAAAATAGATTTATTTTTAGACATAACTATGGTTTTGGCCCATATTTTTGTGAACTCATTCATAAAATAAATTCATTTTTAACTTTTTGGTCCAAAGGAATAAGAAATTTAGGCCCAGAGGAATAAGGTAAGTCAGGATAGGTTAACGAAAATGTTAAAAAACCGTATATTTATAAATTATATATTGTACTTTTGTTCACAAAACTATCAAAAAAGTATTCTAGAATATTTTTATATTCATTTTTATTAATAACATTCAGACTGTAAATGCACTAGGTGCTAACACGATCTAATTTTTTTTATTAATATTTTTAAAAAGATCAAGTTTTTTTTATTAAGGTACTTTAAAATATAGGAAATCACTTGATAACTACTCTTCTTTTTGAAAGTCAGTTAAGAAAAACAAGAAAAATTTAGAAAATTCTTATTCCATTGTCCAAAATCCATAGGAATAAGGGACAGAGGAATAAGAAATTATCGAAAAAAAACCAATGATTCATAATGTGTATATACAACGCGGCTGTCGTTAATAATATGAATAGATAGTACGTAAAGCAATTAATTAAGCAAAAAAGTACATTTTTAAAAGTTACACAAATCCCAAAAAAACGAACAGAGTAATAAGAATGATACCTGAACCACGGACAGAGGAATAAGATATTTACCTTCGTAATTCCGGAGCCACGTGCAACAGCCGACACTTCCACCTCGTACCACGTTCCGAGCGCGACTGATTATTCCCCGCGGGGGGAAGTTTGTCTACAATCTTCAATACGTTTACGATACAGGCGAATAAAACCCGCACCAGAGAAATAAGAATTTTGTCGCGGACATCTCTTATTTCCTAAATTTTATATGTGTATATACAACGCGGCTGTCGTTAATAATATGAATAGATAGTACGTAAAGCAATTAATTAAGAGCGTTATAACATTTCGGCGTCGGGCGAAATTAGGTATTTTACCCGCCGCGCGAGCCCAATATGCCGACCCTTTCTAGCACGTCTTATCACTCGCTCGCACTACAATAATGGACAAAACAATCTTGATCCTTTCTATGGAATTTTGATAACAACCACAATCTACTATCTCGATATAAACTTTTGGTTTCTAATAAACATTATTTTGTACGAAAATACGAGAATATAGCGCGAAATAATATCAATTATGTTAAAATTTATTTAAAAAATTAAAGTAATAATTATAAAAGTAGACCCCATCCCAAATATTTGCTTTTGTTATATGATAAGTATTAGAGTAAAGTATATATTAATATGATGATAAAATAAGACAAATACAATTCTAATTACTTCAAGGTGGTGCTCAGGGTCTGATGATGGAGCCAGATGGTGGTCACCAATACTAATGAACAATATGACTATACAACTTCGTGGTTTACATGTCATTCTAGCATTTTCACTTTCACATTTCAAGTGCATATACCACGAGTATAGGTTTTCGGGTGTGCTGATTTAAAAATTAATGACCGATTTGGAATCTGACATTGCTGACTGTCACTTTGACACAAAAGTCGTCATGGGTGTCGTAAAATAGGTTTTAGGGGGTGCTGATTCCAAAATTAATGACCAATGTGGAATCTGACATTGCTGACTGTCACTTTGACGCAAAAGTCGTCATGGGTGTCGTCAAATAGGTTTGCGGGGGTGCTGATTCCAAAATTAATGAACAATGTGGAATCTGACATTGCTGACTGTCACTTTGACACAAAAGTCGTCATGGGTGTCGTAAAATTGGTTTTAGGGGGTGCTGATTCCAAAATTAATGACCAATGTGGAATCTAACATTGCTGACTGCCGGCGGCCTTTATATTCTTGAGGTAGCTAAACAAGTAAGAAGAAACATGGAACAGTTCCAGAATAATACTACGGAACCTAAATACAACCTCAGGCAACGTAACGAACTTCGCCCACCCCGCACACGGTTAGCGAAATCTAAAAAATGTCTACACACAATGGGCCCGAAAATTTACAACCAAATCCCTCAAGACATAAAAAACGCGAACAGCAATAACGCGTTTGTAGTTAAACTTAAAAAACACCTAGTCTCAGCTGCCTACTATTCGTTGAACGAATTCTTCCAAATTTAAGGTATACAAGCCTTGCATGACACTGGTGGACACACAGATTAACAATAGATGAGTAAATGTGTAAGAATTGTAACTCATGTACCAATAATTATTGTAATGTATTGTTTTTATTATGACGTGTAAAATTATAGTTTTATCAATAAATATTGAATTGAATTGAATTGAACTGCCACTTTGACACAAAAGTCATCATGGGTGTCGTAAAATAGGTTTTAGGAGGTGCTGATTCCAAAAATAATGACCAATGTGGAATCTAACATTGCTGACTGTCACTTTGACACAAAAGTCGTCATGGGTGTCGTCAAATAGGTTTCCGGAGGTGCTGATTTGAAAATTAATGACCGATTTGGAATCTTGACATTGCTGACTGTCACTTTGACACAAAAGTCGTCATGGGTGTCGTCAAAAAGGTTTCCGGGGTGCTGATTCCAAAATTAACGACTATTTTGGAATCTCACAGTGCTAATTGTCATTTTGACACAAAAGGAATCATGGGTGTAGTCAAATAGTTTTTAGGGGTACTGATTCCAAAATTAATGAAATGATTTAAAAAGTAATGACCGATTTGGAACCTGACATTGCACAGTACCCCTGGAAACCTATTTGATGACACCCATAACGACTTTTATGTCAAAGTGACAGTCAGCAATGTCAGATTCCAAATTGATCATTAATATTGAGATCAGTACCCATGAAAACCTATTTGAAGACACCCATGATCACTTTTGTGTCAAAGTGACAGTCAACAGTGTCAGATTCCAAATTGGTCATTAGTTTTCAAACACCTCCGGATACCTATTTGACGACACCCATGACGACTTTTGTGTCAAAGTGACAGTCAGCAATGTCAGATTCCAAATTGGTTACTAATTTTGGAATCAGCACCCCCTAAAACCTATTTTACGACACCCATGACGACTTTTGTGTCAAAGTGACAGTCAGCAATGTCAGATTGAATATTGGTCATTAATTTTGGAATCAGCACCCCCTAAAACCTATTTTACGACACCCATGACGACTTTTGTGTCAGAGTGACAGTCAGCAATGTCAGATTGAATATTGGTCATTAATTTTGGAATCAGCACCCCCTAAAACCTATTTTATGACACCCATGACGACTTTTGTGTCAAAGTGACAGTCAGCAATGTCAGATTCCACATTGGTCATTAATTTTGGAATCAGCACCCCCTAAAACCTATTTTACGACACCCATGACGACTTTTGTGTCAAAGTGACAGTCAGCAATGTCAGATTCAAAATTGGTCATTAATTTTGGAATCAGCACCCCCTAAAACCTATTTTACGACACCCATGACGACTTTTGTGTCAGAGTGACAGTCAGCAATGTCAGATTGAACATTGGTCATTAATTTTGGAATCAGCACCTCCTAAAACCTATTTTACGACACCCATGACGACTTTTGTGTCAAAGTGACAGTCAGCAATGTCAGATTCCACATTGGTCATTAATTTTGGAATCAGCACCCCCTAAAACCTATTTTACGACACCCATGACGACTTTTGTGTCAAAGTGACAGTCAGCAATGTCAGATTCCAAATTGGTCATTCATTTTGTAATCAGCACCCCCTAAAACCTATTTTACGACACCCATGACGACTTTTGTGTCAGAGTGACAATCAGCAATGTCAGATTGAACATTGGTCATTAATTTTGGAATCAGCACCCCTAAAACCTATTTTACGACACCCATGACGACTTTTGTGTCAAAGTGACAGTCAGCAATGTCAGATTCCACATTGGTCATTAATTTTGGAATCAGCACCCCCTAAAACCTATTTTACAACACCCATGATGACTTTTGTATCAAAGTGACAGTCAGCAATCTGAGGTACTACATATTCGTAATCTGAAAGTAATCAAGTCAATAATTTCAGTTATTTTGAATCGACTATGATTCCGAATTATTGGTAATAGTAATGATTGTATAGATGATTAGTGATTCCTTTACATGTAATGGTAATTTACCGTTTCACTTGATTACATTACAAGTAATCTGACACCCAGTAGTGTCAGATTACAAAGTAAAATCAAGTAATCGTGTAATCCGGAATCGATTACGATTTCCCCATCTCTGGGTTTAGTTATATGGTTCATTGGTACTGGTGACCACCATCTGGCTCCATCATCAGACCCTGAGTACCACCTCTTGTCAAAGGTCTTGTTGAGACGAACCCAACGAGCCTAAACACGAAGTCGTTTACTTACATGGTTCACTGGTACTGGTGACCACCTTCTGGCTCCATCATCAGATCCCGAGTACCATCTTGATGTGTCTTATCATCTTGACCGTATTGTAATTTTCACATTTTTTTATCATCACAATGTTGTAATACTTTAACATTCAAACATAACAAAGTATTACAAAAGCAAATATTTACGGATCTAGGATCAAATTCGTTGGTCGCTGTTTACACACACACAATGCGAGGATAGCCCGTGTATAAACAAGGCGTCCGACCCACACAACGATAAATATTCTCGACGTTTGCGATGAAAACTCAGAGACCAAAGCGACATACGTCTTACCTCCTCGAGCTCCGGCGCGGCACTGAAATCGCAGGCGTCCGTCGCCGGTAAAATAGCGACAGGAAGGCTAGTTTTCAAAAAATTGGCAAAAAATCATGATAAAATATTATAACGACAAATGGATAACAGCAGTTTAAGCACATTGTGCAGATTATTTATATACTAAAATAACTTCGATAACATGTAGATTTTCGGAGAAATGATCACTTGTTTCGATGTATTTTCAAGACAAAATTGAGTTCGTTTTACTTTCAATTTCTCAATTTCAAAGGATTAAATGATAAATATTGTTTAATGGGCCTAAAGTACAAGATATTAGGAATTTAAATTTACCGCATTTATGAGAGTGAGCTTATCAAATTGTACATAATAAGAGCTCCGAAATCTGTGCTTCGCGCGGTTTTTCCTAAACGAGCATCAGAAAAAAAATCATTACTAATTGAAAACGCTTTTTCATCCATATGTTTTTTAATGAACCGACAGTTAATTAAATTTTCTAACTGAAACAAGTACTTTAACTGTCTTTTAGTATGAGTAAAGTGTACAATTTTGCCGATAAATATTGTACATTTTACAATATATCGCCTTTTTTTGTCATAGCGCTCTTAAGCAAAAAAGTACATTTTTAAAAGTTACACAAATCCCAAAAAAACGAACAGAGTAATAAGAATGATACCTGAACCACGGACAGAGGAATAAGATATTTACCTTCGTAATTCCGGAGCCACGTGCAACAGCCGACACTTCCACCTCGTACCACGTTCCGAGCGCGACTGATTATTCCCCGCAGGGGGAAGTTTGTCTACAATCTTCAATACGTTTACGATACAGGCGAATAAAACCCGCACCAGAGAAATAAGAATTTTGTCGCGGACATCTCTTATTTCCTAAATTTTAAATACAAAATTATAGGGCGCCATTGTACCATGTACCATGTACCTTTTGATCAATAAAATGATTTATTATTATTATTATTATTATTTGTATGTCTTACCATATCTCGGGACCATGGGGTCCCGGACTTTTGGGAGGCATGTGTGGGGCCGAAGCCAACAGCACAGAGGCCCTTTTAGACACTTTAATCTAAAGGCAAGGGATACACCTGGCGGATACCATCCCCGAGCGTACAATATGATACATCCGGAGATGGTCCCCGCCAGGTGTAAAGACTATTTCAGTGCAGCACTTTTGTGTTGCGATGGGAACTAAGGTCATAGGCTATTGTTGTGCAAGTTGGATGGACTGGATAATGGTCTATGGGGGGAGACTATCGGACACCTGCCATGACAACTAGTCTCAAGATTGTAAAAGACAGGCGGTGACTCGCCAACTCATTGAGTGGGCCCTGCAAAACGGCCGCACGCATGGTGCGACAACAGAGCAACACTTGAAGAGTGGCTGAAAGGTTGTCGAGAGGTGAGACTGCGGTAGCCAGATCCCGGTGATCCGTTCAGCAGGCCGCCGGCGTTATGACATTTTACACTTCCAACCTGGAGCATAGGTCCCGCTCTTGCGAATCCACTCTGGCCGGCCGGTTAAGGCAAGCGCAGAGGCGAGGGCTAGATGGAAGTGCCCTCTGGAATAGGGGTCCGCGGTGTCGCCACTCACCGTCAGCTCGCCACAAGCTGCCCCCGCGGGCTTATTATTATTATTTGTATGTCCTTTCCAGTTCTCGGGACCATGGGGTCCCGGACTTTTGGGAGGCGTGCGTGGGGCCGAAGCCAACAGCGCAGAGGCCCTTTAAGACAGTTTAATTTAAAAAGTAATGTGACACTAACCGGCGATTATCCCTGTCTGCACTATAGTAATGCACCCAAGGACAAGCCCCGGTTAATGTAAACTATTGTAAGAAAATGGTACAAAAAGAAACCAGGCTATTAGGTTGAGTTGCTGGTGGATTGATAACCGGTACTATCGGAAATACTATGGCACCTGCCTTGCTCATATGTTATAAAACATGACAAAATAGGCAGGCGGTGACTCGCCAACTCACTATATGGGTCCCCGAAAACGGCCGCTCGCACGGAGCGACAAGGGGACAACATTTCGTGAGCGGCTCAGATTATTATTATTATAGATAAAAAAAATACTTGTTAAATTTTATTAATGTAGTAACTAATAATGTATCCATGTACTCAATCAAAATATTCGTTAAGTTGACTGAATTGAAGTTATCATCACATGTTTAGAGAAAAATGGAGAACGGACACGACAGAGTAGTAAGAATAACGGATATATTTTTTTAATATAAAAAATTACAATGACCTTATACTAAAGCTAATCGATGTCCCAGTCGACTAGAGATATAAAGTATCTCTGAAAAAAAAACCGGCCAAGTGCGAGTCGGACTCGCCCAACGAGGGTTCCGTACAAACTTTCAATGGTTAAAATAATCATACTACTCATACTCATTTATTTGTAACGCCATTTTACACGTCAAGATTTGATTTAAAAAAATAATATTCATACAACAATAATACTTAGAAAATAAATAGACAGAAGATTGAAATTACAAAAATTTAGGCAATATTCACATAAAAAATGCACAAAAATAATTTTCTAATTCGGTAATAAAAAAATTGTCATAAATGTAGAACAGGTGCTCGACCAGCCAATTTTTTAAGCGATACTTAAAGTTCGACACACTAGGCGCTTCAACCACATATTGCGGCAATTTATTATAGACGGCAGGGTCCATCACATGTGTTTGATGTGTTAATTTGTTGGATTTCGCCAATTTACGATCGATACCTACTAACTTTCCGGCAATAGTTGCCTCTGAGGGGTCTGATCTTATTTTTTCACTATCCCCTACCACATTGGTACTCATATAAGACTTGTCTAGAAGCACAGTATAATAAAGAGTACTATCGTACAGTATGGCCACCCTCGCTCCCCGCTGAAAGTGCCGCCAACTCCCTCTCGGTTACCTCACAGTTACTGCCTGTCAAAAACACGAACAGTCGACCTGTCATATTTCACTCATACAAGCATAGTACGTTCACCTACACGAGCTAAGACTGTGTGCTAGGATTGCGCCTCTTTCAATATATTTGTGAGTGTGTTTAGTAAAACGTCCCACTTTGTCGGTTACCATTAAGGCGAGATTTACTTGTATCTTCATATGAATAAACTGACAAAGCGGCTTTATAGCAATCAACAAAGTGGGACGTTTTCCCGTGCACACTCACAATTGATCGCCAGTGTCCGAGGTGTGCTAGAAGCAAAGAAGATCGAGTATTATAGAGATGTAGAGTCAAAGTAAAATGTGTAATCACCACAGATGTCATATATACCATAGATCAAGCAAACGTATCTACTTAGCGTGTCAAATGAACTCAGTGAAATCCACTGAGTTGTCCGTCTTTACTCGCAGCTTGCAGCTTTCGGGCGTCAATTTTTGTATGTTGAAGTCAACCAAAACATAAAAAATGCCTCGTTACGTGATATTCAATTGCAACAACACAAAAATTATGAACAATCAAGAGCCTGAGACATATTTAAAATTACAGACAAGAATCAACTTCAGTACAAAATTTGACACGCTCGGCCCCTATACAAATATATGAATTTGTTTCTTCTATCTAAATTAAGTTCTGTGGTAATCACAGTGCATAGACTGCCATCTCTCGATACAGGCTTAAGACTTTTGAACCTCAGTTTTGACAATTTGGCCCATATTCTTAGCTTGATATGTTTTAAAATGTCAAATATTAATATTAGCGCCATCTAGCTGAGCGTACCCTTCTTCTGTATGGTACTGAGGTAAGTACGTTTTTTTCATAGACTTTACCTGTCTATATGGAGTTATATATGTCTTTGGCTAGAAGTATAGGTACTCTAATGAGCATTATTGTATTTAGCGCCATCTCTCGGCAAAATTTACTAAGTAATTTACGCGACTTGAGACTCGTGCGAACCTTTAGGCATGGAAAGTCACATAAAAAGTTGTCGAAACTAATAATATAGATGGCGCTGCATTTGAATATCTTGACTGATAACTCTAATACTAAATTGAATATACTCTAAGGTAGAGCAGAGTCTAACTGCGGAAGTAATAATAATAATAATAATAAAATACTTTATTGCACTACTACAACGACAACAGCTAAACAAATAAATAAAGAACTTAAATAGTAGGTAACAACAGGCGGTCTTATCGCTAAAGAGCGATCTCTACCAGACAACCTTCAGACAGCGAGATAGTGGATAGAAAAGAGTTAAGGGCAGTGCAAATATAATAAAAAAAAAAAAATGTAAATACCTAACTCAATATAAACTAAAAGCAAGAAAATAAAAAATAAATATAAGATTATCAATAAAATAAACTACATACAATCGTGAAGCGATAAAAATAAACTACTTAAACCTACACAAACTACATAGATACATATTGAACATCCAAGCAAGAGAGAGTAACGACCAGGTAGCGCAAACAAAAAATGGGAAGAAGACTAAGGAAGATATAAAAAGTGTTCCTTTAAACGTTTTTTAAAAATCGTCAGTGACTGAGCACGTCTTATATCGATTGGCAAAGCATTCCACATTCTTACTGATTGAAAGGTGAAGGATTTGATGTAAAACTTAGTAGATGACCTAGGAGGAGCAAGAAGAAGATTTTGAGAACACCTAACAGAAGAGAGAAAACTGAACCGCTTTTTAAGGTAATCAGGAGTATTGGGGATGAATAAGGTGCTATAGAGAAGAGAAAGAATATGAGAGTTACGTCGCAAACGGATCGGAAGCCACCTGAGCTGCGACCGGAAGCTGGAGACATGGTCATATTTCCGCAGTCCGAAAATGAAGCGAATGCACACGTTTTGAAGCCGATCGAGCTTGTTTAACTGGTCTTCGGTAAGGTCAAGATAAGAAATGTCGGCATAGTCTAAGATAGGAAGGAGAAGTGATTGAGCCAGCGCAATTTTAGTAGCAAGCGGTAGAAAGTTTCGAAGTCGTCTGAGCGAACCCACAGCGGCAAACATTCTTCGACTAACTTCGGAGAGTTGCGGGCCCCAGGAAAGAGTAGGATCCATAAGTATGCCCAGATTCTTCACTTGAGACGAGAACGGGATCTTGACGCCATCGAATATTATAGGTGGCAGACTCTCAAATTTAACTTTAGCTATATTTTTAGGGCTACCAATAATGATAGCTTGAGTCTTCGAGGGATTAACTTTAATTCCGTGGCTTGAGCTCCAGAGCAGAATGCGTTCTAAGTCGGAGTTTGTGGTAAGGATCGAAGAGGGCAAGTCACCGATTGGGCACTGAGAATAGAGTTGGAGATCGTCGGCATACAAGTGATAAGAGGAGAGAAGATTACGCGAAATAGAATTAATAAAAATGGAAAAGAGAAGGGGTGATAACACGCCACCCTGCGGAACGCCTGCTAGCGTGTTGCACCACGAAGAACGAGTGTCATCAATTTTAACTCGTTGCCGGCGACCTACCAAGTAACTGTGGAACCACTGAATAGCAGAAGGTGATATGTTGAGAGTTCTAAGCACTCCTAACAATACATCGAAGTCTACAGTATTGAAGGCGTTTGTGAAGTCTAGCAATGTCAGAACTGTAAGCTTCCCGTTATCCATTCCGGCTCGGATGTCGTCTGTTATCTTAACTAGAGCAGTAACTGTACTGCAACCACAACGGAAACCAGATTGAAGAGAGTTAAGGAGAGAGTTTTTATTGAAAAATGAAGTAAGCTGATAGTGCACTAGGCGCTCTAAGACTTTGGAAAGAAATGGCAAGATAGAGATAGGCCTAAAGTCAGGGAAGGAAGACGGATTCGGTTTTTTGGGGATAGGAATGATATCTGCGTCTTTCCAAATGTTAGGGAAAGAAGAAGAAGAAATGGAAGAATTGAAGATGCCAGTAATTACAGGGACAAGAAGGTCCAGAAGTGGAATGAACATGTTGCGGCCCACACAGTCGACACCAACGGCATTTGAGGAGATGTAGCGGATATTCTTTTCAACGTCGCTATTTGTAAATTCTGTAAAATAAAAGGAAGAAAAGTTAGGAGTGGGTAAAGAAGACAGAGAATTTAGAGTTTTAGCCTTGTCAGAGCCAGTGAAGACAGCAGAAGAAGAGAAGTGCAAATTTAAAAGATTTATATCTATGCTATTAGGGACTGGAGTACTGCTAGATTTACCAACTCCGTAAGACTTCAGCAGTTTCCAGACTTTAGCAGGTTCCCCCTTTTCCACAGATTGATGAATGTGGTGCCGCTGTGCATCGCGACACACTGTGCTGCAGCGATTGCGTAACGCATGGTATTTGGACTTGTTCTTGTCTGTGGGTTTCAACTTAAACTTACTCTTTGCCGCATTCTTCTTGGCAATCAAGGCTCTAATCTCACCAGTCAGCCAAGGAGCTGGTAGATGTTTAATTTTGATTGGTCGAATAGGAGCATGGACATCGTACAGTTTAACTAGGAGGGAATTAAAAATCGCTACTTTCTCATCAACGGAGCCAGGAGGAGGAAGTACCTCCGCTTTACAAAAGACCGCGGTCAAATAGGACTAGACCTTACTCATTGTTGTGTTCCTGCCGGTGAGTAAGGCAGCCAGAACTCAACGAGGGTGCGGTATGCTGACGACGGGAGAACCTACGGAACTAATTAGGACAATAGATTGTCCTTTGAGTCGTCGGCACCCAGGCCCCTTCTAAGTACAGGTTTAAGTACAAGTTTCTAATGAGTCGAGTCGGCAACGCACATGTGCCACTCCTTGAGTGGCAGGCGTCCATAGGTTACAATGACCGCTTTCCATCAGGCGGTCCGTGTGCCTGTTTGCCACCTACGTGGTACAAGAAAAAAACTCTCGACGAATTCACCTTAAACATTAAAATCTATATCAAAATCGATTGATTCGTTCGGGAGCTACGATGCCACAGACAGACAGAGATGTCAATAATACTCCGTCGTTTTTGCATCGGTGGTTAAAAACAAGAAACCTCCTTGAAAACTATAATAAAACACAACTTTCTATGAAAATCGGTCAAGTGCGAGTCGGATTTCGACATTTCCATACAAAAAGGTCATGAGCGCCTGACGATATGTAATGGCAACGTACACTAAATTTGAGTTATAAGATTTTACGTATATTTTGGAAACTATAAGAGATAGAGCAGATAGACTTCAGATTTTGGTTGTCGGTGGCACATTTTTTTTGTTTTCGTATATATACACCTTTTTTTGGACCTATGTGGGCAATATTATGGTCAGTGAAGTTCTAAACGGTCTTAAGCGCCTCCTTTTTAGTACAAACTTAAGTCCTTTTGCAAATGAATTTTTTTTTTAACAATTTCTAAAACAAAACGAAACAGAAATGAGTTTCTTTATACCTGTCCAACGCGCTTACACAATTTAAGACGTTTAGTAACTACTTGCAGCGGCAGTGAGTGAAATTCGTAATTTGAGTTTTTTTCTCTTAAGTCCGACTTACGCTTGACTGTAGATTTCTAATAGGTTTTCCTGTAATCTACAGGTAGAGGGCTATCTCGTGTATTTTTTTGAATTTTTTTTTCTAAGTAGTTTCGGAGATAAGGGGGGGAATGGTCATTTTTTGCTTATTTTCTTAAATTACTTCTAAATTACCAAAATAAAAAAAT
This sequence comes from Leguminivora glycinivorella, assembly GCF_023078275.1. Lineage (NCBI taxonomy): Eukaryota > Metazoa > Arthropoda > Insecta > Lepidoptera > Tortricidae > Leguminivora > Leguminivora glycinivorella. The sequence goes on from NC_062976.1 coordinate 12,938,077, forward strand.
ATAAAAAAAATATATTTCAGATGCTGATAAAATGCTCTTTCATTTGATATGTAACACAATATAGTTTTAATAACTTTGATTTTTAATTTTCAATTTTACCCCCCAAAAGTGACCCCTGTGATTAAATTTCATTTAATTAAATTACATGTCCGTCTTTGGGCCACAGGTTTACATACGTGTGCCAAATTTCAAGTAAATCGGTGAAGTAGTTTCGGAGAAATCGGCTTTGACAGAGGGACAGACAGACACGCGAGTGATCCTATAAGGGTTCCGTTTTTCCTCTTTGAGGTACGGAACCCTAAAAAACAGGATTTCAAACTAAAGTTTTCAGTGAAATAAGCCTCCGGACATTGAAAATTAGGGTCTCGGAGAATCACCCATATTCATGTTTACCAAACTAATATAATATAATTCGAGTGAACTAATGCACTGCGATGAATATATTCATGTTTACCAAACTAATATAATTCAAGTGAACTAATGCACTGCGATTAAAAGTGGTAATAAAATATTTGCTTGTTTCAGGTATCGAGCGTTAAAATGTGGGAAGGGGGTAAAGAAAGTGTACTTACATAATCTACAGATTTTTTTTGGATGGGACCAGCAGCGACGTAACCAGAATCATGTTGGCAACAAAACAGCTAATAGTCTCAAATATTGAGCCAAGCATCTGGGTCACCTCAAACAGAAGCAACGACAATACTCCAGTACACACTAAAGAATTGTTTTCTAACGTTTCGACGATAAACAACAGTAACCCTTTAAACGACGATGAATACATTTTTGATAGAACGGACATCAGAGCTATATTCATTGCTCTGTATACGATAGTATTTTGCTGTTGTTTTTTTGGTAAGTGCAAATCACGTTTGGTTTTTTCGTTAAATATTATCTTTAGTAGTATCATCTGAATTCATATTATCATTATTAATTCTATATTTGTTTATTTGCCCTATTCGGATTAAAGTTATTACTTCTTATTCTGATACAATACCAGTTTATTTATTTATAATTATGTATAGTGCACGTGGAGACCTGTGGTTGTAATATTAGCGTGTTACAGAATTATTCAAACTTTTACTTATTTTTAATTTAAAAAATTGTTTATGTTTATACTATAACGTGTTCCCAATTCTTCTGGCGTGTAGGCGGGACAAAATTTGTCTGAAACATACTGCGATAATTTGTGTTCCGTTTCCTTGTACAGTAATAAAACTACCGAATATACCTGATTTTTTTTGTAACATGTACACGTGTAAACAACTGAATAAATATTTATGTACGCTATAAAAATAACAACAGGGAAAATATGAGCAATTATATAATATGAAGTAATAAAACTTGTTATGGAACTTAGAAAAGAAAGAAATAAAATAATACAGATAATATTTATTAAGTACCATTATAAGATTCATGCGTATCATAACTTCTTAAATATAATTGTTATTTTGTTGCAGCGCTTGTAATATCGAACAATTAAGTTTTGAAAAAAATTAAGGGATTGATTCACTTAATTATAATATTATAATTAGGTATTATAAGCCCGAGGTATCGACGATGTGTAAACTTGAAAGATATGCAAAATTATACCCCCACATTTAATAAATGCAAGTATGTCAATTCGTAAACTCCATGAAATAAATAAGGGCTTTATCGATAATTCATCTATTTTATAACACGTTGCGTTGCTTAGGCTATCCAAGCCTGTGCTTGTTTTGGAGATGCTTATCAAGGCTTTCCAATAATGTGGACCTACCATTTAATAACACTGATAAATACAGTCAGCAATAGCCACAGGGTTAGACTATACTGTTTTTCACCTGAGATGAGTTCGGTGACACTTCCAGAAATTCTGAATTGTACATATACTATGTTCGCAAAATATTTTTTGAAAAATAATTTATTCTTTGACAAAAAATAATGAAAAATATTTCAATACTATACTTTTTCGAATATATTGCATAATCAGTGCTTATTAAACAGATTATATCAAATACGAGAGAAAAATAACGTAACTTATAAACAATGTATGAAACTGAACATCCGCCCATAGTATTTTCCTGGATCTGAATGCTGGGCGACAAAGGTGGAAGATGAAAGGAGAGTGCACGTAGCGGAAATGAGAATGTTGAGATGGATGTGTGGAGTGACCAGAATGGATCGGATCAGGATTGAGTATATTAGGGGAAGTTTGAAAGTTGCGCCTATAACGGAAAAGATGAGGAGTGGCAGGTTGGCGTGGTACGGTCATGTAATGAGGAGGGATGAGTGTCATATAGGCAAAAGAAATTTGGAGATGAATGTTGACGGATGGAGAGGAAGGGGTAAACCCAAACAACGATGGATGGATTGTGTGAAAGAGGACATGAGAAAGAAAGATGTGAGTGTTGAGATGACGAAAGATAGGGGAGAATGGAAGAGGAAGACATGTTGTACCGACCCCACATAACGTGGGATAAGGGTAGGAGGAAGAAGAAGAAGCATTGCGTTATTTTAAAATAATTATATTTTTCTCTAATTTTTGATGGAATTTAGTAAATAGACCTTGATTAATAGAGTCATACTAAAAAATACAGTTTTCATATATTTCTCTTTATTTTACGCAAAAATATAATTTAGTTCGCAAGAATATAACATACACACACATACGAACATAGTATGCGTAATTCAGAATTTCTGGAAGTGTCACCGAACTCATCTAAGGTGAAAAATAATATAGTCTGTCTCCTCATAGAATCATCATCCTCCTTGCGTTATCCCGGCATTTGCCGCGGCTTATGATTCATATTCAGATTCATTTATCTATCTAAATATATAAAAAAAGAAGCTGACTGACTGACTGACTGACTGACATATCAACGCACAGCCGAAACCGCTGGTCCTAGAGATTTTAAATTTGGCACGTAGGTTCCTTATATAGTGTAGAGGAGCACTAAGAAAGGATTTTCCAAAATTCACCTCCTAAGGGGGTCAAATGGGGGTTCAAAGTTTGTATGGAGAAACAAGATTAGTTTGACTATTTTATTCGAAACTTCACAGGAAGATTCCTTAAGACATATGACTGAATACGTGTTTCAGGTTTTTTGAAAATTTAACCCCTAAAAGGGTGAAAAGGGGGTGATAAAGTCAAAAAATCAATATGGGTATCGTTTTTATGGTTTATCGGGTCGCTGATCACGATAAATACAACGTTTTTAAAATCTAACGAGGCGGAAGTGAAATACCTTCTCCCCTGTTGTGGTGCAATGGGGTTTAAATATCAAAAATATATATAAAAGAAGATATTGACTGAGTGACTGACATATCAACGCACAGCCGAAACCGCTGGTCCTAGAGATGTCAAATTTGGCACATAGGTTCCTTATATAGTGTAGAGGAGCACTAAGAAAGGATTTTTCAAAATTCGCCTCCTAAGGGACTTAAATGGGGGTTCAAAGTTTGTATGGGAAAACAAGATTAGTTTGACTATTTTATTCGAAACTTAACAAGAAGATTCCTTAAGACATATGACTGAATACGTGTTTCAGGTTTTTTTTTAATTTAACCCCTAAAAGGGTGAAAAGGGGGTGATAAAGTCGAAAAATCAATATGGGTATCGTTTTTATGGTTTATCGGGTCGCTGATCACGATAAATACAACGTTTTTAAAATCTAACGAGGCGAAAGTGAAATACTTTCTCCCCTGTTGTGGTGCAATGGCGTTTAAATATCAAAAATATATACAACGTGTTTCCGGTAACACTCAAAACCTCAGACACCCCAACTGATTTTTATTTTTTTAAACTCATCTAGAGTATTCATCTTTTAATCTGATGGTTACTTTTTTTAAAATTGAATTTTTAATTTTCTGTACACCTCTACTTGACTTTTAGCTCTACACTCAATAAAATAATTGCTAACTTCCACCATAAACCATAAAACTATTTATTTGTGTACGTTACTGCAACGACATAAAGTTTAACGACATACGAGTTCAATTTGTTATGACTTATGATAAACATTAAGATTAAACTGACAAACAACGTCAAACTCGTAGCGGAAAAAATAATCGTCCAAGTAACCAGCCAGTATTAATACCCCTAAATACTGAAAAAGGTAAACAACCTCTAGCAATGCGATATACACAATGTTGTCTTACGAGTACAATATAATAGGCACGTAAAAAATAACTAATAATACAAATTTAAATAAAAATATTACCCCCATCAAGATATAGCTCAATCGATTCTACTCTCGATTCTGAACAAACTGTTTTCAGGTTTTTAGTGTTAAGTGAAACACGGTGTATAAAAGAAGATATTGACTGACTGACTGACATATCAACGCACAGCCGAAAATTTGGCACGTAGGTTCCTTATATAGCGTAGAGGAGCACTAAGAAAGGATTTTTCAAAATTCGCCTCCTACGGGACTCAAATCGGTGTTCAAAGTTTGTATGGGGAAACAAGATTAGTTTGACTATTTTATACGAAACTTCACAGGAGGATTCCTAAAAACATATGACTAAATACATCAGGTTTTTTGAAAATTTGACCCCTAAAGGGGTGCAAAGGGGGTAAAGTCAAAAACACAATATGGGTATCGTTTTTATGGTTTATCGGGTCGCTGATTACGATAAATACAACGATTTTAAAATCTAATGAGGTGGAAAAGAAATTTTGTCCCCTGTCGTAGTGCAATAGGGTTAAAATATCCAAAATAGCCATAAGAGGAGCACTAAGAAAGGATTTTCACCTCCTGGCATGATCATTTGACAGGGGCAAGAACAGGGACAGGGACAGGGACAGGGACAGGGACAGGGACAGGGACAGGGACAGGGACAGGGACAGGGACAGGGACAGGGACAGGGACAGGGACAGGGACAGGGACAGGGACAGGGACAGGGACAGGGACAGGGACAGGGACAGGGACAGGGACAGGGACAGGGACAGGGACAGGGACAGGGACAGGGACAGGGACAGGGACAGGGACAGGGACAGGGACAGGGACAGGGACAGGGACAGGGACAGGGACAGGGACAGGGACAGGGACAGGGACAGGGACAGGGACAGGGACAGGGACAGGGACAGGGACAGGGACAGGGACAGGGACAGGGACAGGGACAGGGACAGGGACAGGGACAGGGACAGGGACAGGGACAGGGACAGGGACAGGGACAGGGACAGGGACAGGGACAGGGACAGGGACAGGGACAGGGACAGGGACAGGGACAGGGACAGGGACAGGGACAGGGACAGGGACAGGGACAGGGACAGGGACAGGGACAGGGACAGGGACAGGGACAGGGACAGGGTCAGGGACAGGGACAGGGACAGGGACAGGGACAGGGACAGGGACAGGGACAGGGACAGGGACAGGGACAGGGACAGGGACAGGGACAGGGACAGGGACAGGGACAGGGACGGGACGGGATAGGGTTAGGGTTAGGGACAGGGACAGGGACAGGGACAGGGACAGGGACAGGGACAGGGACAGGGACAGGGACAGGGACAGGGACAGGGACAGGGACAGGGACAGGGACAGGGACAGGGACAGGACAGGGACAGGGACAGGGACAGGGACAGGGACAGGGACAGGGACAGCGACAGCGACAGCGACAGCGACAGGGACAGCGACAGGGACAGCGACAGGGACAGCGACAGGGACAGCGACAGGGACAGCGACAGCGACAGCGACAGCGACAGCGACAGCGACAGCGACAGCGACAGCGACAGCGACAGCGACAGCGACAGCGACAGCGACAGCGACAGCGACAGCGACAGCGACAGCGACAGCGACAGCGACAGCGACAGCGACAGCGACAGCGACAGCGACAGCGACAGCGACAGCGACAGCGACAGCGACAGCGACAGCGACAGCGACAGCGACAGCGACAGCGACAGCGACAGCGACAGCGACAGCGACAGCGACAGCGACAGCGACAGCGACAGCGACAGCGACAGGGACAGGGACAGGGATAGGGATGCAGTGTAAAATGCAGTGGGAAGGGATTAGTAAGTAGGCATCGGCGAGTATCCTGCATCCGTGATAACTATTATATTCTATGTGCTTGAAGAAGATCGTTGTTTGCTTGCCTTTTATAAGTTTACGTTTGCAATAAGTATAAGCTAAATGGAAAAAATTGTAAGCGATAATGCAAGGAAGTGCTTTTTACCCTACCGACCATAGCGTCGAGATACTGGCTATGTGGGTTGTATGAAGTTTCCCCAGTATAAATATTTATATAGGTAAAATACATACATATTCGTACCTACTACCTACGCTGCGGTTGCTATGTAACAATTCTACAATCATTACAAGAATTTCTTTTAAAACAATAGTAATATGTGTAAGGTACAGTCAGCCAAAAAGCAGTGTAAGGGTCTTGGCTGACCGTACAGCAAATAGATCAGTTACAATGACCCCCCAATGGAAATAATCGCGGACAGATGTACCTACAAAGAAACCTACGGATCCAAATGAAAATCTTATTTTTTGTAAACGTTTCAATAAGAATACTTTTATTACGCGGGCGAAGCCGCGGGTAAAAGCTAGTTTCTTAATAAGTATTACTTGTTTTTTATGGGAGCCTGGGGTCCGCTTTGACAACTAATCCCAAGATTTGATGTAGGCACTAGTTTTCACGAGAGCGATTGCCATCTGACCTTCCAACCCGAAGGGTAAACTAGACCTTATTGGAATTAGTCCGGTTTCCTCACAATGTTTTCCTTCACCGAAAAGTGACTGTCAAATATCAAATGACATTTCGCACATAAATTCCGAAAAACTTATTGGTGCGAGCCGGGGTTCGAACCCGCGACCTTTGGAACGAAAGTCGCACGTACTACCGATAGGCTACCAGCGCTGTCTCACTGAACCATACTTTGTATTTTAAATTTCTTGCTCAATATTTCCTTGACATTTCTTTACTTATCATTCTCATTAAAATCTATGAAGTGTAAATTAAGTAATTTATTACTCACTGGCTAAACGAAATTGTCCTCTTGGCTGAACTTCATTCCCAGTGTCCAATATATTGAAGGCTTCAAGAATATAATAAAAAAGTGATTTTCTATTATCAATATCATTTCTCAGGAGCATGGGCACATCACCATCACACCACATTCAGGCAGATAGTTGAATGTCATACTGAGATAACGTATTTAAGGTAAAATACCCCATAATGGACGGTGATGCCATTATGGACAAAAAAACACAAATCCTTAAAAATAAGTATCTAAAATAAGTTTCTAAAACCTGACGGCTATGTACCATAAACTAGAGTTGTAGAGCTGTTTAATTTTGAAGTTTTAATTAATTCGGTTATTTCTGAAGGATTTGGAGACAAGATAAAATTCACCAGTTTACTGAAAAAAATATCAAGACGAATTCTTAGTAATGTTGCTAAGAGAGATGAGTTCACGTATGAAATAATAAAAAAATAACGCACGGTGTAATCTTGAATGCGTTTTACTTACTGCATTAAGCATGAGATAAGGTATAAAACATAATAGTTTGTTGCTCCAAAGATATAAAGAAATGACGTTATTTTGCGAGTGTCCATTACTGGACCCGAAAAACTGCCTACCTCCTATGATGGACAAGGAACAATTTACAAAACCAAAATTTACAAGAAACAATCATATGTTAAAATAACCCAAACTAATTGTATTCATGGTGTATAAAATTGACTAATTGCGTATCAGTTGGCTTTAAAAGTAAAATTTTAAACTTATTTCACTGTCCATAATGGGGGATCCATTACTGGAGAACTGCCGTCCATAATTGGAGAAAAAACACCTAGTTTTAATTTGTTAACTATGAAGAAACCAATAGGAGTATTTATTCTGCAATACGCTTGAAATGTAGAAGAAGGATAGGACATTCAAGATTTAACACGCTTGGCGGTAGAATTTTTACATTTATCAGTGAAATATCAAAAACAGGCGAATTTTTTTCTTAAACTGTCCATGATTGGGTCCGTCACCTTAAGCATGATGTAAAAGTGAAATGTGTGGCTTTCTTTAAATTCTGATAAAATGGTCCTTGTGAAGCATAAGTGTCCTTATCTGTTGCAAGCTATACATTAGTACGACGTACGATATTTTACAGTATATTATAGCTCTTTCATGCTTCGATATAGTCACATACAATACTACTTTGCGCACTAGTGCGAGAAAGTAGCACTAATGGCACTATATGTTTACTGTAAAATTTATTACGTAGCAGAATAAGCTAACCACAAAATTAAAATTTTGAAAAAACCCCCGACCGCGACATAGTAGAATGATTTTCATGAAACATGGCTAAGAATACTCCCGTCCCGACTAAGTCAGCTTTCAGACAAAAAAAAACTAAATCTAAATCGGTTCATCCATTCGGGAGCTACGATGCCTCAGACAGACACACACACAGACAGACAGACAAACAGACAGACAGATAGACAGACACATGAAACTTATAACACCCCGTCGTTTTTGCGTCGGGGGTTAAAAAGTAGCTTTAATTGGAAAAGTAAACTTGCCGCATCGAACTGCCGTTTCAATGGAATGTGAGACATTTATTTGTGCCTTTAACCCAATTGTGGGCTTTTTGTTACCTTCGATACGAGGTGCTCTTTTATTGAGGTTTTTTATATGTGTTAGGCACTGGCTGGGTGATTAACCCGTATAGTTTTCCTTCATTTCCTTTTTTAGTAGGACGAGAACAAATTCAATTATTTTTAGAAAAAAATGTTGCCTTAATTTGTTTCATTTGCAAAAGATAGTTTACTACCCTCGGGCAATATTCTGCCATTGCTCATTATTATTTAAGAGGATACGGTAGCGAAAATGCTAAAATGGAAAGGAGCCCCCCTTTCAACTTGGGAAGTTTAGTTAAATATACAAGTGTTATTAACTAGATTTATCGAAAAAAAATTGTCCATTAAGAACAACTCAGTCAAAAGATATTTCAAAAAAATCTTTAAAATCGAGGTTCCGCTCTCGAGTCTTTCCTCCTTCAAAACTTAATCAATCGGAACGAAATTTGAGAATCTGAATAACAATGAAATAATCTATGTCGGACCGTTTAGCTTTTTTGGTTAATTGTTACCAATCTTGAGTATCACACCTTTTTTGCGTCACAATGAAAAAGGCCGTTTTTGGAATTTTTTTATTGGGTCTAGAATCTTTAAAAAGCAGAATATCAAAAAAATCAAAACGGTCCGACAGAGATAAAAATAATAACAATCTGTGTTGAAAAAATCATTGCTCTATCTTCAAAAACCAGGGAGGAAATAGTCGAGAGCGTTTGTATGGAGAATTGACCCCTACCGTATCGTCTTAATAACAATAATAACATAATTTATAACCAGACACTTTCATATTGTAAATTTCCCGATACCTACTTAATTTATCGACGTCCTTAAAATGTCATGATCGAGCCCGTATATAAATAATGTATACCGAAACTAACAGCCGATAAATATTACAACTGATTACTTTTACTGGAAGGCTTAACGTTATTACAGTACCGCAATATTATTTCAGTATTGAGTTTCTTATCACCGTGGCCAGGGGCGGCTCACTCCGCGATTATATCGCCGCGCTACAAGTACATGCAGGCGGCCGCGAGTTCGCGGCCTAATCAGGGGTGGCGCGCGTTCTCACGGAACGCACGTTCGCACTTTCTAATGTTACTTTACGTCGCGAGTTTTTTTTAAAGGTTCATATACGATGTCCGCGTGTGGAATGACTAGTAATGCTTAGTTAAATAGATATCATGAATAAAATAAATACCATAGGATATTTTTACACAGATCTATTATTGATTAAGTCCCCCGGAAAGGTTTAATAAGGCTTGTGATGTTGGAACTTAAACAAAATTATGTAAATACAATATATATGCCTAAAAAGTACCCAAAACTTGAATATAATAGTATAACATTTTATCTTAGTATTAATTCGTTTTAATCCATAGGCAACCCTATCGCCGGGCGCCGCGCACGTGCGGCTAGTTTCTTTGTAAGAATTTTGTAGGCATTTAAAAAGGCGGCATGTCGTGAACATCAAAGCAGTAGGCCTTCTGTACTTGTACTATTATATATTCTGTGCCGTGGCTGACAAACAGGCTAATTCAAATCAAACGGATACTGACAACGATACCAGGCCCCGTAGCCGAATGGCATTTCTACGGCGCGAAACGAAAACGAAACGCCGCGAAAGGTAGTCTGGCTCTGTCGCGCCAATACGCAAGAGCGATAGAGATAGATATCTACGAGCGTTTCGTTTCGTGAGTGTTTCTGAGCGTTTTTGCATTCGGCTACGCACGCTGAATGATTTCATGTAGCGGTCGCGTCGCGTTTTACAGATACAGCTGCGGGCAAGGACAAGCGAATTGCACTGTATTTGAATGATATCGTTTAGACATTATTAATATGATTTTGTAAGTTCCAATTGGCCTGAAAGTATATCATAAGTGGGCTAGACGTTATATTAATTCCGATACCAACCCTCTTATTCATAAACGTTCACTAAAGTTAACAAGCCGATAAAGTTAGTTTGTCCCTTTCTATCACACCAATACGTCGGAAAGGGACCAACGAACTATATCGGCTTGAAAACTTTAGTCAACGTTTATGAATAAGGGGGTAAGTATGCGTAAGGGGATAAAGGCTTACTTTGCTATTCGAAAACAGATAGCAAAATTGCATTTTATCCACAAGAGTGCAAAGTAATTTCATACAAATTTTAACTTGACGTCTTAAGCTGGCTGGTAGAATTTACCTATAAATTATGATTTTGAATCATAAATATTGAATAGATTCATAGATTTGATTTAGTTTGATGTCAGTCAGTATTTTGTTCGTGTTGGTGTGGTAAAAGTTTCAAGTTTCAATTTGTTGTTTTGTTTTTCACTCGGTTCACAAAAGTTTGTGTTTCACTCGGTGGCAATAGTTATTTGTTTTACAAGGGGGCAAAGTTGTTGTTTAACCGCACGTGCCAATATTGATACCCGAGCAAGCGAAAGATTCCAATATTTTCAACCACGAGCGTAGCGAGTGGTTCAAAAAGTGGAATCTTGAGCGTCGCGAGGGTTTCAAGGCACGAAGGTTAAACAAACTTTGCCGCCGAGTGAAACACAATTTTTTTCACCACACCAACACGAACAAAATACTGACTATAAAACATAAAACTAAATTAAATCTATCAATTTATTCAATATTTATGATTCAAAATCATCATTTATAGGTAAATTCTACCAGCCAGCTCAAGATGTCAAGTTAAAATTTGTATGAAATTACTTTGCACTCTTGTGGACAAAATGCAATTTTGCTATCTGTTTTCGAATAGCAAAGTAAGCCTTTACCAGTTGGTGTGGTGAAAAGTTTGTTTAACCTTCGTGCCTTGAAAATACCGGGTGAAACAAAACTGGTAACACAAAATAATATTTTCTGGATCTATTCATGATTACGATCAACTTTTACTATGGGACTTATATCGAATTCGGCAAAAAAAATGTGTAAATTCTGGTATCGAGTTCATTAATATGTATGCAAATTTGTAAGGAATTAGTATGGAGAAATGGGTACATAATAATGAATCATATCAAAAGTTGGGTTCATAATTTGTATGAAGATGTAGATTTTGAAGTGATGTTTTCGAAGATGGTCCCATAGTAAAAGTTGGCTGTAGTCATGAGTAGATCCAGAAAATATTATTTTGTATTACCAATTTTGTTTCACCCGGTATTGGCACGTACGGTTAAACAACAACTTTGCCCCTTGTAAAACAAATAACTATTGTTCTTTAAGGGGGTAGTTGTTTTTTCCTCGTGCTATCGAAGGTGTATTGGGTGAGTGAGAGTTGCGAAGGTTTCAAGGCACGAGGACTAAGTAAGCTAAGCGACGATCTTGCGGGAGAAGTAAAAAAAATCATCGAACCGTCGAAAGACACTTATTATAGGTAAAATACTACAAATTAACTTATATAAAACGGCCATAAGATTTCAAATTCAAATTTAATTTGAATAGGCAGTTAGCTCGCGTCGATTTTAGCTGCATATATATCGCTTATTTTATTGTAATGTATTAATTTAAGTTCGATATTGATTTTCATTACATTGGAAAATGAAGTTTATCTTATCTAATTTACGGGAATACGGGTATTTATTAGATACTATGTATTTTCCCGGGAAAGAAAGATACCGAGAAAAAAAAATATTGGCTTTAAGTAAATTTCGGTTTCGGGAAATAAACCACTTCCAATAGAACTACCAAATTATTATAATATACATACATACATACATACAATCACGCCTGTTTCCCCTAAAGGGGTAGGCAGAGCACATGAAACTGCTAAAGTTACAGTGCCACTCTTGGAAAATAAGGTTGAAAGAAAACGAAACTGTGACATTGCAGTGACAGGTTGCCAGCCTCTCGCCTACGCCACAATTTAACCCATATCCCACAGTCGCCTTCTACGACACCCACGGGAAGAAAGGGGGTGGTGAAATTCTTAACCCGTCACCACACGGGTATTATAATATAATCGACCGTTTACAGCAGTCATATACCTACAAGATGATTATTCATAATTATTTATCGCAAGTGTATTTTATTTGTTCTTCCGTAGCAATAGCAATAGCCAAAACGATTTCAATAGGTACAAACGAGTCAGAAATATAGACGATACTGTAACAAAAAAGTACTTAGCCGTCATTTTGCGATTAATAGAAGGCTATATTCTCAGCTGGCTTCGGTCGACAGCGATTACTTTGCGTTTTGTCCTCGTTCGTTCAGCGTAAATCTAGACATTAAACCGCACTCAACCTATACCTAATATTGATTCACTTTAGAAATTTATTTCAATTCATAAGAAAGTTGTAATTTCGTTCGGAGGTTCGGAGGTTAGTGTTTAAAACATAGTGTTTAAAACATAGTAAATACGCGATTAAGTCCCGTTTGCAATTTTAAATAAGTTGTAATTTATTCCTAAAAGTAATTTCGTTCGTTAAGTCCGTTCATATTACATTTTAAATGGTTCTGAATAAACTGAACCAAATATTCGTTGTAATATTTTGGTACATTGAACGCATTACACATAACACGTTTTTAATTAAGGAACATAAGTATTCGCTCGAATTCCCCTTGACTTAAATAATAAAGCCTGCTAATACGTGCTTAATTCCGGATTTTCGCCGATTTTGTTATCATACATAGTAGGATTAGTTGGCAGTGATAGGTGATTTGGTAATTTTTATCTACCTATTTTGTTTTTCAGGTAACCTGTTAGTGATTCTTGTGGTGACCCTGTCAAGGCGGTTGAGGTCTATCACCAACTTTTTTTTGGCTAATCTGGCTGTCGCAGATTTATGCGTCGGAGTGTTCTGTGTCTTCCAAAATCTGACGATATATCTCATACCTAGGTGAGTATAAACATGTTACACTTACAATTTAGTACATTCATACATAAATTTACGCCTGTATAAAGGTAGCCATCGCACATGATATTGCATGTGTATCCGGGGTACGCGCCATAAAAACTCCTTCAAAAACCCCTTCGGCCTAAACGACGGCGCAGCCCTACCCAGTCCTTCCTCCACCTGACATCCTCCTTGATAATAGTCTGTCTTATTGCGTGGTACCTATGTAATTGTCTTTTTGTAACTATTTGTAATTCGATATTGCAGTGACATATTGCTAGCCTATTGCCCTCGCAATTAAACCCACATCCATATCTTTTACGACACGCTCGGGAATAATTACAAGTTAATAAAAACCGGCCAAGAGCGTGTCGGGCCACGCTCAGTGTAGGGTTCCGTAGTTTTCCGTATTTTTCTCAAAAACTACTGAACCTATCAAGTTCAAAACAATTTTCCTAGAAAGTCTTTATAAAGTTCTACTTTTGTGATTTTTTTCATATTTTTTAAACTTATGGTTCAAAAGTTAGAGGGGGGGGGACGCACTTGTTTTTCCTTTAGGAGCGATTATTTCCGAAAATATTAATATTAACAAAAAACGATCTTAGTAAACCCTTATTCATTTTTAAATACCTATCCAACAACATATCACACGTTGGGATTGGAATGAAAAAAAATATCAGCCCCCACTTTACATGTGGGGGGGTACCCTAATAAAACATTTTTTTCCATTTTTTATTTTTGCACTTTGTTGGCGTGATTGATATACATATTGGTACCAAATTTCAGCTTTCTAGTGCTAACGGTCACTGAGATTATCCGCGGACGGACGGACGGACGGACGGACAGACAGACATGGCGAAACTATAAGGGTTCCTAGTTGACTACGGAACCCTAAAAAATATGTCATAATATTCGGTTTTGGTTTATAGATCTTTATTTCTCAAAAAAATAACAATAATTCACTTATTTGAGAAGAAAATAACAAATATTTACAAAAATAGTTTAGTGAGCGAAACACTTCTTAAACATAATAATCATTTCTACAGTTCGTCTATTATTTTTTTCTTCAGCTAAGCGGAGAACCAATTTACATTGTTTGCACCAGTCGATGTCTGATCAGAACACAACAAACAAACCACTTAGGATTACTTCCTCTCCCGTCTTTACTGACTTCCTGGCATATTATATTGATTATTGACTTAATTGATTACATTTATATCACGCTGATATTTTTTTTTTTAATGAAATAGGCAGCACGCCTGTTTCCCCTAAAGGGGTAGGCAGAGCACATGAAACTGCTAAAGTTACAGTGCCACTCTTGGAAAATAAGGTTGAAAGAAAACGAAACTGTGACATTGCAGTGACAGAATAATAGACGAACTGTAGAAATGATTATTATGTGGATGGTGATAAGCAATAATGTGTCAACCCACACGCCAACCATTTTGAGAAAATGGCGTCTAAAGATTTTTTCACATTTTTTTGTGTTTCTCTTAAAAAAATTGTTTTTTATATAGATTGTTGTGTTTTTCAGCTATAATACGTTCAGTAGTAGTGATTATTGTAGCTTAATTTCAAAACAAACTTCAATTTGACGAAATAATGCCCTTTTCTTTTATTGCGAATTGTTCGACGACGTCAAACTTTTTCAAGACTGTGTTATGATACTTAACCCACTTTTGCTAATTGTTTAAAAATATCTATGAGTCTTAAATAAACATGTTAAAGCACATAAATTGTTATTGTAAAATACTCTACCTATGCATATTTTTAACTTTATAAGTGTTAAGTAACATATCAGTCATGGTCACTTATGTTATTAGGTATAAATAATAAAATAATAATAAATATTATAGGACATTCTTACACAGATTGACTGAGACCCACGGTAAGCTCAAGAAGGCTTGTGTTGTGGGTACTTAGGCAACGATATATATAATATATAAATACTTATATACATAGAAAACATCCATGACTCAGGAACAAATATCTGTGCTCATCACACAAATAAATGCCCTTACCGGGATTCGAACCCGGGACCGCGGCGTAGCAGGCAGGGTCACTACCGACTGCGCCAGACCGGTCGTCATGTAGGAATCAATACATTATTTATTAATCAAACCTTTTAATGATTTTTCTACTCCCGAACTGTTATTCGTCATTTACAGGATTGTGCGTATCGAAAAAACTGAAAACGCATTGTTTGGTTCTGTAATCATGGCAACGCATTGCATTAACGATACTGCGTGCGTGCGCGGGAAGGCTTTGGGCAGCTGAGCTGACAGTGCAAACCTTTGCAATACAGGAAACAGTGTGAATTTCGCGAGAATTATTTAAAAAAACTATTAAAAACTAAGTGCATGGTCGTTGTAAAAGTATTGTATGCAATGGTGTTTAACTGACTCCAAAATACTCGTGGAAAGTACGCCACTCATATTTCTTGACCTCCTTTAAACGCCTGTTGAATAAAATACTATAAATTAACTATTAGAGTAATGATCATTTCTAGACACATATTTAAATTATCTGTGCTTTTTCAACAAAAAATCGTTACAAAAACCAAATAATCATCTTTAAAAAAAACAAACTACTTATCTAAAATATACAACAAAATATTTTTTTACGCTAAGAAATAGACTAAGTCATTTAAATTATGAATAACTCATGACTTGTACAAGAACAAAACATAAAATATCTTTAACAAAATAATAAACTACCATTCAGTAAGTATTCAAAAATCAAACAATATTTTTATGCATACATTAACACGTCTTAATGTAATTAGTAATTATAAAAAAATAGTAGCTTATATTAGATTTTTATATAAACACGTACTTGTAAAAAATGTTTGCAAATTATAATAACGAATATGTATATTCATGACTTAAAATGTTCAATTTCGTACTGAATTTACCATTCATGTGCAAAAATATACTAATGGACTAAGTCATAACTTATTCAAACATAAATTAATATGAACAGTTATATTTTACAATATAGTGTCATGGTACTTACACCAAAAACGAACAATTTATGACCCGAATATAATTTAACAATAATGACTTATGTTTTATAACACGGGTCGTAGCATAAAACAACGAATAAAATATCATTTTGCAATAATCATTCAAGTCTCATAGTGGGTAACTATGTCATTTTTTGCGTTTTGCAAGAATGAGTCAAGTGTAAAAAAATCGTTGAGTCAACCCTCATAACACATTATTGTAATTTAAATATGTCTTCTGCCAATTACTATAATAAGTTAAGGTTCTTGACACATTAATGCAAAACAGGCAACACACGATATAGGATTTGTGTTAACCTATTTTTTTACTTTTGGGATAGTAAAAATTTTCAAAATGAAAAGGTCATTTTTGCAAATAGAAGTTTAAAAATCCAGCTATAACATGGCATTAAAATCTCATTTTTTTAGTTTTTGTGGGTTGACACATTATTGCTTATCACCATCCATGCGTGTCGTAAAAGATATGGATGTGGGTTCAATTGCGAGGGCAATAGGCTAGCAATATGTCACTGCAATATCAAATTACAAATAGTTACAAAAAGACAATTACATAGGTACCACACAATAAGACAGACTATTATCAAGGAGGATGTCAGGTGGAGGAAGGACTGGGTAGGGCTGCGCCGTCGTTTAGGCCGAAGGGGTTTTTTTTCTTCAGCTAAGCGGAGAACCAATTTACATTGTTTGCACCAGTCGATGTCTGATCAGAACACAACAAACCACTTAGGATTACTTCCTCTTCCGTCTTTACTAACTTCCTGGCATATTATATTGATTATTGACTTAATTGATTACATATATCACGCTGATATTTACTTGAAATACAATAACCCTTAAACAAACTTATAGGTACTTAGGTAAGTAAAGTAAACTAAACTTAAATATACATTTTTTTAATCATAATCATACATATTTTATTTGTAAACATAGGTATATATAGATCATGGAGTTGCGTTAGTGTCACTATGCTTTACCTTTAGGCATATAAAAATATTTTTGTAACGATAGAGCATGCAGCAAATATTAAACAAACAAGACCTAAGACTAAACCTAATTTATGTGATACATCTATAATTCAGAATCGGAGAGAAATTCTTTAATATTTTAAAAGACTTTTTTTTTAAGTCTACTATGTCACGTATTAAACTCTCTCTATACTCAAAATCGAAATAATTGTAGTCAATTAAAAATTTTACATGCGAAAAAAATATACGAGAGTTAAATTGGTTTTTAACATTTTACCTTCATAAAATGCATAGGCCCCTCCTGAAATATGGTTAGCAGACAATATGACGAACATACGGGAATATAGTAGTAGTAGTAGTAACTCTTTATTGTACAAAAACATATTAAAAAAAAATTAGCATACATTGAGATGTGAAGTACAAAGGCGAACTTATCCCTTTGAGGGATCTCTTAAATAATAATATATATATTCTAAGGCTAAATCTAGCCCGCACCTCCGTGACGAACAAAACGCAACTGCGTGCGTAGCTGAATGTCCAAACGCTTCACGATTCGCTCACGATTCGCTCACGATTCGCTCACGATTCATGAGCGTTTCGTGAAGCGTTTGCTCATTTGGCTACGCACACTGGTTCTGTCGGACCAATATGGAAGAACGATTGAGAGAGATAAGTCGACAGCCGGTCTGGCTCAGCTGGAAGTGTCCCTGCCTGCTAAGCCGCGGTCCAGGGTTCGAATCCCGGTAAAGGCATTTATTTGTGTGATGAGCACAAATATTTGTTCCTATAAGTCATGGATGTTTTCTATGTATATCGTCGCTTAGCACCCATAGTACAAGCTTTGCTTAGTTTGGGGCTAAGTTGATCTGTGTAAGGTGTCCCCAATATTAAAAAAAAAGTACTCGTAGATGCTACGATAAGCTACGGGGCGTTAACGACTCTGCTCTCGGCTAGAGGTCCTAACTCCTGACATGTAATGAATTTCTTTCCCACTCGATAAAACATAAACGATAAAACATCGTGCCGTTCCTATTCACTTACAAATAGTGCGATAGGGACGGCCAGATGTTTTATCATTTATCGCGCGTGCCTGGCATATCAGCTATATGTTATCACAATATTCATAAAATTTCATTTTTGTCCAATTTACCTACTTGTGCAATATGTTTTCAAAATTGTATCTCAAACGGAAATGGGTAAATGTTGAATTTCAGCGGTAGACAAGATTTGACACAAAAGTAAGTAAATGATGCAAGTTAAATAAAAGCCGGCCAAAAACTTTTGAATGTTTTACTTTATACCCTACTTATAACTTTTATTTTTTTCAGCTGGGTGTTTGGAGACTTTTTGTGCAAAATGTACCAGTTTGTACATTCGCTAAGTTACACAGCGTCTATATTTATCTTGGTTGTGATATGTACTGAACGATATTTTGCTATCATACACCCTATAACCTGCAAGCAAATCCTCACGTCTTCCAGACTTAGGGTAAGTGTATTAACTTTCTATTTCTGCTCATATTTATTAACTAAAGGTAGTTTTATTATTTTTTCCTTTACATTTTACACTACTTAGTAATTAGGTAAGATTAGATAAACATTACAAGGCCCTAAGCGCCCATTTACACGGTGCGGGAACTCGCATACAAGTTTCATTACCTATATTTCGATACCTAATTGGTGTGCTGTGATGTAGGTACTTAACCTCAACGATATCCGCGTTGTAACTAAAGTATGGCAATTCGCGAGCTGTGTAAAATATTCATTAATATCAGTATCACAGGAAAATAAACTATAAAAGCCTCCGCCACACATAAAGCGTTTTGATAGAGGAGCGTCAGCGGAGCGCAATGATAGCGGTGCGCCGGCGGAACGCTGGCGTTCCCCTCGATATCCGCGCGCATTCCGCTCGCAATCCGTGCTCGTTAGTTCCCGCCGGCGTCCGCTGGGCGCAACGCCAGCGTTCGTCCGGCGCACCGCTATCGTTACGCTCCGCTAACGCTCCGCTACCGCTCCGCCTACGCTATCAAAACGCGCATGTGTGGCCGAAGTTTAATAGTCTTACCCCACCGCACCTTAATCTAGCTAGATAGACTAAAGACCAAATAATTATGTAAATACATCAGTCGCTCCAAACTTTTACTAAGAGATTTATTATCAGGTAAACTTTGCTTCGCGCCACCACCCTAAAATTTTCACTTGATTATTATCTTATACTGTGGCAGAAGCTTCTTGATCCAGGCATGATAAAATCATTAATTTTATCACCATCTTCAAAAAAGGAGGAGGATTTAAATTACTTATAATTTTATAAATAAAATACATGAGTTGTTTATTTCAATTATTTTAGTCCGGCATTAATTTGAACCTCCATCTTGAATCTTGAACATCAGCGTGAGAAGGTTAAATTTAATAAAAGTGTCTAAGGAAGTTTCATAAAAGTTTTCAGACAGGCAGCATCTTTCCGTAACTATTTATTGAATAATGATGAATAATGAAGTAGGGAGGCCGCTCGGGAAACTTCAAAATTGTTGAGTCTAACTGTTCTTCTCTAATATTAAGTTTCCAACATTGAGCCAGATAAAACCAGGCTATAAATAGGTAAAGTACCTACTACGGGGCAAATCTCGACTAGGGGAGAAATGTAACTGGTCCATTTTTTCAATGTTTGCATTATTAAATAGAGTGTCCACCAATTATATATGGTAGCCGTGTTCAGTATATACATGTAGAACTCAACATCATAGTGTAATAATGGAATAAATGGATCAGTTACAATTGCCCCCCAGTCGAGATTTGACCCGCTGTACCTTATTCTAAAACCCGGCCCGCATAAGTTTGTCTATACTGGGTGTAAACTTTAACTGCGTCCTGATCTCCTGCTCCTGACCAATGGAATATTTCAAAGACATATCCATGTTTCGGAAATAATAACCAGCACGGGTAGCATGGTCGCGCAATAGACGATAAAATATCAGTGGCCCGTTTCTCGAAAGGTACAAGCCTTGTATTACATGTTTGTGTGTTTCCATGACAACCCATACGATTTGACAGTAAGTGCGATAGGAACGGCCAGATGTTTTATCATTTATCGCGTGAAATTGCCTGCCTGGACAGGCTAAGGTTGTACACGCCTACTACAAAGTATTATTTTATACTTAAAACTCGAAACATCAGGAAAATCTACCCCATGCTTTAAATAATTTGGTTTAAATATCAATGACTTAAATTGAATAAAGGACGTACTTGCAAAAAAAATAAACTGTACTGTAGGCCGTTACGTACTCCTGAAATTGATCAAGATTTGTTCAACGACGTTTAAAAATAACTTTTATTTTTAAGTTTAGCCTTCAAAACCTTTGTATTAGATTCATATTTGGACTGCGCAAATTTGACCACATTTCCAACTTTCGCGCCCAGCTCAAGTGGCTCCCTATTCGTCTCCGCCGTAAGGCCCTTTTCACATTATCCGATCCGATATCGGATGTAGGAAGGATGTAAAATGTAAGATTTATGCGCTTCCAGGTCTTCATTTATGTATTTAATAGATCATTATTACTAAAAAACAAAAAAAAACAATAAAAACGCAAAAATTGCGGATTTAATGCCTATAAAACGGCACTCTCCTACAACAGTTTTTGTCCGAGGCACCATGGAACTGCCGATATCGGCAGGACGCTTCCGACATTTTTTGGCATGCCGGACCCCCCGTCAGTTGTCGGCCGATAATATTTGTTTGTGTGCGTATATAATGTATGTATACGTTTGTAGTAGTGTGCGTGACAAAAATGGCGTCTATTAAATATAGCTGCTAATGATCGAAATTCAAATTAGTTGACAATTTCCATTGAAAAAAAAAAGGTTGTAATGCATCGGTCCGAATTGCGGATACTAGTTTTTTCATCTTTTTGTAGATATAGTTGAATGTAAAATTATTTATTTTGCCTGACACCCTGAGTATTTTTATGCTCGTTATTTTAATTTTACAATATAATATTTAGGATATAGTGCTTATAATTATTAAATATAAAACATTTTTTAAATATTTTTTGACACAAAATCATACTTCATTGATTTGGAACAATGCGTTTTATCGGACCGACATCCGACACTATCGGAAGCGTTTATCGGATGTAGGATGTCGGTCCGACATCCGATATCGGATCGGATAATGTGAAAACGGCCTTATTCTCATATTTTAGCTCTTCTCTATAACATTCTTTTCAACCCCTCTACTCCTTCCTATCTTAAAGAGCGTTTTAATTATCTGTCCTCCGTCAGACCTTCACGGAAATATCAACTTACTCCTCCTCCTTCCTCTACAAAGTTTTACAATGACTCCTTCACGTTTCGAGCGGTTCGGCTGTGGAACGGCCTGCCGTTAGAGATTAGGTGTGCTAAATCACTTGAAAGCTTCAAAACTTTACTAAAGAATCATTACCTATCTCTGCCTTAATTTGCTGCTGTGTATGTTATGTTATGTATGTATGTATGTGTGTATGCATTTGTGTATGTATTAATACTTATATGTGTATGTTTATTGTGTACATGATATTTTATTTTTATTTATTTATTTTTATATTTTATTTTTAATATTGGTGTATATAATTATTTAACTTAGTGTATGTGTAATTTTCCTATTCCTTTAATTATTTCTTGCACTACCATTTTCAAAATGTCTATTATATCTTTATTTCCTGCTACCCTAAGGTTGTCTGGTAGAGATCGCTTACAGCGATAAGACCGCCTGTTGCTACCTATGTTTAATGTCTGCTATTTGTAATCTGTTATCCTTGTGGTGCAATAAAGAATATTTACTTACTTACTTACTTTAGCATACTTTCAAAGTTCGTTCAAGACTGTACGTGTATCGTGTTCTTTTTAAACATCGTTATTTTTAAAGAGTGATAAAAAACGTCAAATACAGGGTGATAGCGTACAATATAAGATAATATTTCACAAAAGGTATTTGTCCCCTATTTATTTGAAAACGTAACTTTTCATATCCGATTGTTTTATTTTAATAGGTGTAAAGATGAGTTTACACCATTTGCTGTGAGTTTTGAGACGCAAATACGTGTAAGAGTGAGTGGCATATATCTGCATCTCTTTCTTGCTTGTACCTCTGTTTCAAAACTTGCATCAATAACTCGCAGGTGTAAACTCAGCTTTAGCTGTGTTCCCTAAACGTCCTTGCACGGGTAGCATGGTCGCGCGATAGACGATAAAATATCAGACGGCCAGATGTTTTATCATTCATCGCGCGACCATAATTGCCTGCCTGCTTGGCCAAAATATATTCAATATTGGAATCTTTCGCTTGCTCGGATATCAATATTAGCACATGCGGTTAAACAACTACTTTGCACCCTTGTACATAAAACAAGTAACTATTTCACCACACTAACTGGTAAACGCTTACTTGATTCTTCGTAAACTGATGATCAGGCAGGCAATTATGGTCGCGCGATAAATGATAAAACATCTGGCCGTCCCTATCGCACTTACTAATAGTGCGATAGGGACGGCGTGATATTTTATCGTCTATCGCGTGACCATGCTACCCGTGCAGGTTGCATTTTATCCACGAGAGTTCAATGTAATTTCATCTTATATCTTTTAACTTGATGTCCTGGAAGAATTAACCGTCCCCTCTAACGCTCAAAGTTTAACTGGAAGAGATCTCTTAAAGGGATAACAGTTCGCCTTTGTATTAAAACTTTTTATTTTAAATTGTACGTGTTGTATTATTTTCTTGTACAATAAAGTGTTTACTTACCGTATCGGATCGGATATGACTCCTTCACGTTTCGAGCGGTTCGGCTGTGGAACGGCCTGCCGTTAGAGATTAGGTGTGCTAAATCACTTGAAAGCTTCAAAACTTTACTAAAGAATCATTACCTATCTCTGCCTTAATTTGCTGCTGTGTATGTTATGTTATGTATGTATGTATGTGTGTATGCATTTGTGTATGTATTAATACTTATATGTGTATGTTTATTGTGTACATGATATTTTATTTTTATTTATTTATTTTTATATTTTATTTTTAATATTGGTGTATATAATTATTTAACTTAGTCTATGTGTAATTTTCCTATTCCTTTAATTATTTCTTGCACTACCATTTTCAAAATGTCTATTATATCTTTATTTCCTGCTACCCTAAGGTTGTCTGGTAGAGATCGCTTACAGCGATAAGACCGCCTGTTGCTACCTATGTTTAATGTCTGCTATTTGTAATCTGTTATCCTTGTGGTGCAATAAAGAATATTTACTTACTTACTTACTTTAGCATACTTTCAAAGTTCGTTCAAGACTGTACGTGTATCGTGTTCTTTTTAAACATCTTTATTTTTAAAGAGTGATAAAAACGACAAATACAGGGTGATAGCGTACAATATAAGATAATATTTCACAAAAGGTATTTGTCCCCTATTTATTTGAAAACGTAACTTTTCATATCCGATTGTTTTTTTTTAAATAGGTGTAAAGATGAGTTTACACCATTTGCTGTAAGTTTTGAGACGCAAATACGTGTAAGAGTGAGTGGCATATATCTGCATCTCTTTCTTGCTTGTACCTCTGTTTCAAAACTTGCATCAATAACTCGCAGGTGTAAACTCAGCTGTAGCTGTGTTCCCTAAACGTCCTTGCACGGGTAGCATGGTCGCGCGATAGACGATAAAATATCAGGCCGTCCCTATCGCACTATTAGTAAGTGCGATAGGAACGGCCAGATGTTTTATCATTCATCGCGCGACCATAATTGCCTGCCTGCTTGGCCAAAATATATTCAATATTGGAATCTTTCGCTTGCTCGGATATCAATATTAGCACATGCGGTTAAACAACTACTTTGCCCCCTTGTACATAAAACAAGTAACTATTTCACCACACTAACTGGTAAACGCTTACTTGATTCTTCGTAAACTGATGATCAGGCAGGCAATTATGGTCGCGCGATAAATGATAAAACATCTGGCCGTCCCTATCGCACTTACTAATAGTGCGATAGGGACGGCGTGATATTGTATCGTCTATCGCGCGACCATGCTACCCGTGCAGGTTGCATTTTATCCACGAGAGTTCAATGTAATTTCATACATCTTTATTATATCTTTTAACTTGATGTCCTGGAAGAATTAACCGTCCCCTCTAACGCTCAAAGTTTAACTGGAAGAGATCTCTTAAAGGGATAACAGTTCGCCTTTGTATTAAAACTTTTTATTTTAAATTGTACGTGTTGTATTATTTTCTTGTACAATAAAGACTGTATCGTTAAATATGGAGACAACTTTGAGTAGCCGTATTTATTTGCTATTATATTTTTTTCTTATAACAAGACATGGGCTTAATAAGGCACAAAATAAGGTACGCATTTTGTCCTAGAAACTCGACGTAAAGCATGTGGTTTAGACAGCATTGACTTAATCCTCCCGAGTACCAATTACGATTTCGGACAAATGCCACTAGAAAATTCACAAAGTGCGTACAAGACGACACAATTGCGAAAAAAAATTGTACAGTGCGAACCTCAACGACACATGATCCACAAAGCAGGATATCTAGACATAGTCTAGCCACTGTTATTTTTAAAAAATAAAGTTCATGATCTGTGTATGGCGGCCATTTAGAGAATATGGCATGGCGCTTACGCTAACTTCGACTTTGATGTCGAATTTAACTATCATACACTGTTTATATCGATCTGGTTTAGGCACTGTTCAAACACCATGAATGTCTATTAGACATAGACATTGGCCTATGCCTAATTTTTTTATCTATTTCTCTCATCTTGTACCTAATAAAGTGTTTACTTACCGTTAAATGATGATTTTGAATCGTAGGTAGATAAATCTTTTGCTATGCTGCTCGTGTTGGTGTGGTAAAAAATGTTGTGTTTCACTCGGTGTTTAACCTACGTGCCTTGAAACCCTTGCAACGCTCATGATTCCACTTTTCGAACCACTCGCTATCTCGGGTATTGGGTAATATTGGCGTGCGCTTAAAGAACAACTTTATCCCCTTGTGAAACAAATAACTATTGTTGCAGATGGTTATAATGGGCGTATGGATAACGAGCGCAGCGTACAGCGCGCCCAAGTTTATATGGGTTGAAACAATAACGTACAACCTCGATAATGGGCACATGGAGACAATATGCATACAGCACCTGAAAAAATACAACTCCGAAATATTCGATTTGGTGAATTTCGGATTTCTGTACGTGACGCCGTTATGTGTGATGACGGTAAGTGGCACGTTCTTGTTATCTGTCGTTTGTATGTTTCGTTTATCTAATGCGCTATTAAAATTCGGTAATAGAGTGGTCAGGCCCCGTAGCCGAATGACATTTCTCCGACGCCAAACGAAAGCGATACGCCGCTGGCTCTGTCGCGCCAATACGCAAGCGCGATAGAGATAGATATCTACTAGCGCTTCGTTTCGTGAGCGTTTCGTGAGCGATTGTGCCATTCGGCTAGCCACCCAGGATATTGGATTAAAATCCTCATGACGTTAATGGCAAAAATGTTTTTGATCAAAATACACACTTAGTGCGTTTTCACATTATCCGATCCAATATCGGATGTCGGACCGATATCCCATACATTACAGGCGCCGTCTTGGATTTTTTAGGGTTCCGTAGTCAACTAGGAACCCTTATAGTTTCGCCATGTCTGTCTGTCCGTCCGTCCGTCCGTCCGTCCGTCCGTTCGTCCATCCGTCCGTCCGTCCGTCCGCGGATAATCTCAGTAACCGTTAGCACTAGAAAGCTGAAATTTGGTACCAATATGTATATTAATCACGCCAACAAAGTGCAAAAATAAAAAATGGAAAAAAATGTTTTATTAGGGTACCCCCCCCCTACATGTAAAGTGGAGGCTGATATTTTTTTTCATTCCAACCCCAATATGTGATATATTTTTGGATAGGTATTAAAAAATGAATAAGGGTTTACCGAGATCGTTTTTTGATAATATTAATATTTTCGGAAATAATCGCTCCTAAAGGAAAAAAAAGTGCGTCCCCCCCCTCTAACTTTTGAACCATATGTTTAAAAAATATGAAAAAAATCACAAAAGTAGAACTTTATAAATACTTTCTAGAAAAATTGTTTTGAACTTGATAGGTTCAGTAGTTTTTGAGAAAAATACGGAAAACTACGGAACCCTACACTGAGCGTGGCCCGACACGCTCTTGGCCGGTTTTTACTGAAATACTTCCGACATCTGATAGCGGATCGGATAATGTGAAAACGGTCATGGTTCATGTCTAATCATTCTATAGCGACATGGCAGTGATTAGCAGATAGTAGGAGATAAGTGATACGAGTAGATAATATTTACATTGGTACTTTGCATATAGGTGGTTTAGAATAATTGCGTAGATTTTAGTTATTTTATCGTTATAACATACGAATTAAGCTCTTTATATAATCTGATTGCATCGGGTTGTCTTGTCGTGTAAAAACAATTGGTATAAGTAGTCCATAATTGTCCAGTTTTGTCGCGCATCATAGAAACCACAGATCGAGTGGAAAACGACGATTCACTACATCAAAACTACTCAAATGGATCAAATTGATTCTTGTATGATTTTCATTTATTAATTGAGTGATTCTCGGAGAAGGTTTAAATCAAATTATTTTATTGAATATTTTGTGATTTGTTCTCTTTTCTAGTAGTCACACTACTAAACATATATAAATTATAAATTGAAATAGATATCATACACGAAAATAAAAAACGACACGCGTAAGCTGAAGACCCGGGTTCGATTCTCGGCTCGGCCACCAGTGGGCCTTGTCGTTTTTTTCTTTCGTGTATGATATCTACCTATTTCAATTTATAAGGTTTAACACATTCGCTGTGGCAATTCGTAAAATGTTAAGTACGAGTATAAAATTTCAATTATCAATCATTAATTTCTTAAAACAGCTAATAAGGTATGATGGAAGAAAGTCATTATTCCGTAGGTACCCGAACAGTAAAGGTCTGTAATCTGTGCTCGTTGTAACGTATGATTTAGATTGCTTCTCATAAATGTTAGGTTTCTGCCTGAAACCTTGAGACTTGACAAAAAAAGACATCCAATGATATAGGTATTGTGCATGAATATGTATTTAATTGGTAAATAAATGTAATACCTGTTTTCCACCGACGTGGTATATTAAAAAAAATGTCACTTACTGGACACTTCGTGTTGGTTGTGAGAAAATAATAACATGGGCGTGAGTACTTAAATAATAATAGAAAACAAAATAAGAGTTTAAAACGTTATATCAAAGCTGACCTAGATAAAACAATAAAAATTCTAAAAATAACACCAAGGACTATAAAACTCATAGCTTAAATAAGAATATGGTTCCCGCATTCTAAACACACGGAACATTGCGCGGTACTTTGTTGTCCAGCGGACACTGGCACGCAGAGGAATTTAAAGCATCCACATACGTTATAAGAATTCGTGATATTTTTTCAATTAGGAGTATTATACCGTGAGTGACCTGTAGCACAAACATTTATTTATTAAAACACTGATTGTACTTTTTAAATTATTCTCAAATTAAGACACTTTTGTTCAATATACCTATATTTTATAAAAAATCATTTATGAAGTTTTTAGATTTCCTATTTTTCTTGCACATTAAATATCTAATAAACTTATGAATTGTCACACTTCATAGTAAAGTTCACACACACATAAATTCTCATAGATACACACACATACACAATATAAAGTGGTAAATGCTGTGTTATAAATTTTTTATGAAGTTAGGGTTTGTAGAGTTAGAAGCTTGGCTTTACATGAGTACTGATAACTTGTTGTCAGGCCAGACTTATGCCATCATCTTGGCGACATTTTACACGAAATTTCTCAAACTATGCGAATTTATTTTGGTTCATAATTTTCCCACACCATACAAGAGAATATCTATCTGTATAAAACAAAAAAAGGTGCTGAAATGTCTTATAAAGATGTCACTTAAACAAACTAGAGAACCTTAAATTGAAGAAAAAAAAACATAAACACATAAAATGCATATTAGACTCTTTCTTACATCACAAACAATACAAAAATGCCCCAATATCCCAAGATACGCTGACAAACGTTTGTATAATTATTTTTCTGTCGTTACACGAATGTCACATTACAATGTGAAACCTTAATAATTTTTGCCCAAATAAATCGAATCGTCTTCAAAATATCCTCCTTTGTTTTTGAAGTATACTTATAAAATATCCTAATTTTTGTAATCAATAAACAAGCTAGCTTGATTGATTACAAACTATAATTTATAGTTTTAAGTTAAGTAGGTAACGTAAGTAGACTGAAACGATTCGAGCTCATGAATCTGGAAACAATGTCTTTACACAATTGTTCTACATTGCAAACCTTGCGAAATGGACATGAGTGCTGTTTAAATATCCATGGTGAATGTAGAAATATACAATACTAGCTTTTGTCCGCGGCTTCGCTCGCGTTAGAAAGAGACAAAAAGTAGCCTATGGCACTCTCCATCCCTTCAAATATCTCCACTTAAAAAATGCCGTGAAAGACGGACAAACAAACAGACACACACAATATTAGTATAGATATATAGGCCCAAAAAATATTTTCGATATTTTGGTTTATTTCAACATTTCCCTATTCTTTGTCAACGTAATTTTGAGTCATAATGTATAATACAAAAGCAACAAATAAGATACACTACTTGCAAACATTATTCATGCCTACCGGTGAAATAAACAGTCTGTCGCGAATGCTAGGCTAGCTTGTTTCTTTAGCCTAGAATAGGAGGTACATTGCGTGTCACGTCACGACTAACACAAAGGCCTTTCCAGGTTCTAATTTGGCAGTAAGTATGTCAAATATTTCATACACAAAAATTATAGAGGAAAGTTTTTAATCTGGATCTAAATCCTAACCCTATGTCATCCTTGTGTACATCCTACAGTGTACACTTTCATGAAGCATACAATATACTGAAAGACACAGAGATATTAGCTACTCTATTCGATCTTAAATCTATACTGTTTTACCGCTTTTTCTCTCCAAAACTCAACATTTTTATGGAAATTTTACGAATGTTTGTTAACAAGCTGGCTATCGGTCAAATATTCATCATGCTCCTTGCGTTAGGTATGTTCCGGGCATTCGCCATGGCTCTTAGGAGGCTAGGGTCCGCTTTTACAACTAATCTCAAGCGTTAAGTCTATCAGTCATATATTGTCGCAACAATGGAAAAGTGGTACAACTAGATTGTAGTACTCTACAATCTGTGATATATTTCATTCAATTTTATGCGCACAGTACAAATCAGTGTCAGGACAAATTTTCAATACTCAAATTTTCAATACCGACATCTGATATTGAAAATTTGAGAATATAAAACAAATAATATGCGAAAAGAGCTTGTATTCATTAGTCATGCAGACTTTGAGATATTCATTTTATGTTTCATTATTATTCCCAGTCTAGCAAATGTCTAAGTATATTGTTTCTACTATATTTCCAATATAGTTTTATTCCATTCTATTTTCGATTGTTATTATTTTATGATTGTTATTCCTACCTTTTATACCTATTTTTGAGACTTTTGTTGTAGGTAATATGATTGGGAAAAGCTTCCTATGTCGAGTTAGGTACTAAAATATAATTATGCATAAAATTCGTAATTTTTCGCATTATTCCTAAAGCTTATTCCTGGGAGAAATTAGGAATAGGTAAACGAATTGAATATAGGTAATTAAGGATTTAATTATTGGAGTTCTTTTTTTGCTTTATCATCATGGCTGAGGGGAGGTGCGTCCCACGAGATATAACGGTAATATATATAATTTCATGTTACTAACGTTCAGCAGCAATAATGAACGTTAATATAACACCAACATCAATACTTTTGTAAGAAATAACGCTGAATTGCAATAATATTAGTTTTACATAACGTTTTTTAATATAACGTTTACATTACTTAATTTCAGTTTATATAATTACCATACACGACGTATACCGTTCACCATGCATAACATTTCTTAATATAACGTTTACATTAGCTAATTTCAGTTTATATACCATACACTACGTATATCGTTCACCATGCATAACATTTCTTAATATAACGTTTACATTAGCTAATTTCAGTTTATATACCATACACTAAGTATACCGTCCACCATAAATAATATCAGTTTATATACCATACCGTTCTCCATATATAACATTTAACTGTTGCTAAGTTAAGTTTTGTTAGGTTAGAACTGCGAGTCTGCGACCCCCACACAAAACTGTTGCTAAGAAAGTAGGTTTAGGTTAGGTTAGAACTGCGACCCCCACACAAAACTGTTGCTAAGAAAGTAGGTAGGTTTAGGTTAGGTTAGAACTGTGACCCCGCTCAAAATTGTTGCTAAAAAGTAGGATTAGGTTAGGTTACAACTGCGACCCCCACACAAAACTGTTGCTGAGAAAGTGGGTTAGGTTAGGTTATTATGCATTTAAAATCTTAGACACAGAATGAACATTACGCCTTTTGATGTTAGATTAATTGAAAAATATATGTTATTAGATATCCTAAACGTTATAAACATAGATCTTAGATATTAACAACATTACACCTTTTGATGTTAGAATAATTGATTAATATATGATATAAATATTAGGTATCCCGAACGTTATATACATTAATCTTTATATAGAATGATATTATAGAGAATAAACATTATTCACTTCGAAATTAGATGATTTGCTATTATCGATTCTGAGCATTATGTCCAGTGAACGTTATGCTGAACAAGCTTATACAAAGTGAGCATATATTATGTTATAAGTAATATACGATACGTTCTTATATCTCGTATTACTTACTCCTGAGGGGCGTGACGCTGACGACTGTGGACACTCTACACCACTCTACACGCCATCATCGATATTTCGTCTTGCAGTCCTGTAAAAATGCTAATCCGTTCATTTGAGTGCTTCCGTTTCACATGTTCTTCGTCCTATGCCAAAGGATAAAATGTCCCGCTTGCAAGAGACCTTATGGTGCTCCGACACTGGCTGTTATAAATTTTATATAACACTGTGTGACAAGGACAACAAGGTCAATGCCATCGTGCTGTCCCTTTCACACAATGTTTTATATAACATTTTTTTATGACAACCACTGGATGGGAGCACCATGCAATTTCGCTCACCATCACTGCCCGAGGAAGTCTATCTTGAATATCTTGATAAAGTCTACTTGATGTCTCGCACTAGGTACATGAATATCTTGATAAAGTCTACTTGATGTCTCGCACTAGGTACATTTATTTATTTATTTATGTATATGTGTATTTTATTCATATATATGTATTATTCTAATATATATGTAGGTTTACTTATTGTATTTATGTATGTTTATTTTATAATAGTAGGTATCGACTTGTATTTAATCGTTACAATCTCATACTGGCTTTATAATCTTGTGCACCAAACTATTTCTGTTTTGCCCAATGGTTGACTGGTAGAGAATGCCTTAAGGCGTTAAGTCCGCCATTTGTACTTTTTATTGATAATTTGTGCAATAAAGTTTAAATAAATAAATAAATAAAGAATCACTTATTATATTCACAGATGTCATATAAACCATAGATCAAGCAAACGTATCTACTTAGCGTGTCAATGAACTCAGTGAAATCCACTGAGTTGTCCGTCTTTAATCGCAGCTTGCAGCTTTCGGGCGTCAATTTTTGTAAGTTGAAGTCAATCAAAACATAAAAAATGCCTCGTTACGTGATATTCAATTGCAACAACACAAAAATTATGAACAATCAAGAGCCTGAGACATATTTAAAATTACAGGCAAGAAACAACTTCAGTCCAAATTTGACACGCTCGGCCCCTATACAAATAGATGAACTTGTTTCTTCTATATAAATAAAGTTAGATTCTGTGATTATATTCATACTTCCTTGTGACAAGACAAACCAAGAAGCTTCGTTATTGAACTGGCAGAAAGTTCGTGGCTTCGTGGACAAGTTTGATATAGTTTCATATTTCATTTTTACAAGTGGTTCTGATATTCAAGCGCATATTAACTGATGTATGCATTTAACACAGTGGCCTAGCGGTAAGACCATGCAAATTTCAATCAAGAGGTTGCGGTTTCCCGGCCCTTTTGTAAAAATAGGTATTTGATATTTGCCTGTCGCTTTTCGGCGAAGGAAAAGATATCGTGAAGAAACCGGACTAATCGCAATAGGGCCGATTTTTACGCTCTGGGTTGGTAGGTCAAATGGCAGCCACTTTCGTAAAAAACTAGTCTCTACGTAAGACGCTACGGGAGCGAAAATGCTAAAATATAAAGGAGTCCCTCTTTCAATTTGGGAATTTCAGTTAAATATACTAGTGTTATTAACTAGATTTATCAAAAAAAAATTGTCCATTAAGAACAACTCAGTTAAAAGAAATTGCGAAAAAATCTTTAAAATCGAGGTTCCGCTCTCGACTGTTTCCTCCTTCAAAACTTATTTATACGGAACGAAATTTGAAAATCTGAATAACAATGAAGTCTGAGAACAGTCCCCCGTCGCATGGCACTTTCAAGAAAGAACCCGCGTGTCATCGGCCCTACTTACTACGAACACTTACCTGCCGATCTTAGGAATGAGCCATATGACGAAGCATTTAAGCGCAAATTGAGAAACCTTTTGTTAGATAACCCTCTGTACTCTGTAAATGAGTACATGGAATTGAATTTGTGATAGCATGCATTTGATTACACTGACTTCGGATTTTATTTCATTTCTTAATTTTATTGTGTTTTGTGTATTTCTATTTGTAAATGACGATCCTTATTGGGAGAAAATATTCATTTTATTATTTTCAATTTATAATGTAATTTTCGACGATCATGATGAGAAGATAAACATAACTTTGGCATGTAACAAATTTATAGTGTAATTTTTATCATGAAATAAAGAAATCTAATCTAATCTAATAATCTGTGTCGGACCGTTTAGAGTTTTTGGCTAATTGTTACCGATCTTGAGTATCACACCTTTTTTTGAGCCATATTGAAAAAGGCCGTTTTTAGAAATTTTTGATTGGCTCTAGCGTCTTTTAAAATAAAAATAGCAAAAAAACCAAAACGGTCCGACACAGATGAAAATAATAATAATCTGTGTTGAAAAAATCATTGCTTATCTTCAAAAACCAGAGAGGAAATAGTCGAGAGCGTTTGTATGGAGAATTGACCTGTATCGTATCGTCTTAATGCTGGGATAAGTTGCCAAAGCGGACCCCAGGCTCTCAGAGCAATAGCAAAATACAGGGATAACCTAGGAAGAAGGTTGACTAATGAATGAACATCATTTGTAAACGCGTACAAGTACATATACATTATTCATTGTTACTGGGTTTAAGCAACATCGGTCCAAACCAATTACTAAAACAAATAAGTACACAGTTTCGGAACTATTAATTAACTACCTAAAACAAGGAAGTTGGCTGTGTGTTTTAATAATATTGGTTGACATGTTGGCGGCCGAACGAAGAATCCGCCAGATCACGAGATTCCTAGGCATATCGTGAAAAGGCGCCAAATCATGATTTAGCTTAGTAACATTCGCCATATCGTTCAAAACTCACCGTTTGACGATTTGCCCAGTGACGTTTAAGCAGATCATGAAATTCCTAGGCATATCATGAAACGCCGCCACTTCATGATTTCATCAAGTAAAACCCGCCAGTGGCATTTAGGCAGATCATGTGATTCCTAGGCATATCACGATACGCCGCCAATTTTATTATCGTTAAATACTTAAGTAGGGTTCCAAAATTGAAGTAAAAAATGCAAAAAACCATAATAAGTACAATATTTAATTAAATACTTTGTATTTTACAAATGAAATGAAACGAGACTTGTATTATTTAATTGGAATAAATATTAAATTAACATTTTCAATAATTTTGTTAAAACTATCGTGAGACATATATATTAAATCCATACTAATGGAAAGGGAAAGTGTGAGTGTCTGTTTGTTTGTCCGTCTTTTACTACAAAACGGAGCGACGGATTGAGGTGATTTTTTTTAATTGGAGATAGTTGAAGGGATGGAGAGTGACGTAAGCTACCCCACTTCCGTGGAATTAAAGGGCGAAGCCGCGGGAAAAAGCTAGTCATTGAATAAAACCATTTCACTTAACTAAAGTGAGTGTGAGTGACTAATGAGATATTATAGCCAACACTGAAAAGTCAGCACTTATAGTTCAGTCTGTGGTGTCTTAATTGACAGATTAAAGTCGACGAGTAGAAAATAGTACATTACGATACAGTGCGTAAAAAAGGAAGTTCAAAACGAGTGGCGATAAATTAAAACACGACCGACGACGTTTTCAATCGACACGGGTTACGACTTTTCGCACGTGTATCGTACGACGTTTTTCAGTACAGATGACCCTCCGAAGTTTGGACCTGGCATATAATGAGCCACTTCTCGCACCAGTACGTAAAAAAAAACACCATCTGTACTGAAAAAGCTTCTTTTGCACTTCTATTTTGAATAACCACACTATTTTCGGTGCTAAAATCATTTTATCGTGGCGCCGATATTTTTCACTCGGTAAACAAACGCGGCCGCCATCCGCGCCATCGCATACGCTGCATTCGCGGCACCACCAATGGCCAAGAAATAAACTATTCTACGAAGTGCCCTCTACAGGATGTAACATTAATACTGGTGATCCATTTAAGAGCATAACCGGTATCGAATAGCGGTTACGAATACCACTTCCTTTTTTTAAAATAAACACCATGAAAATTAAAGGTACTATAGAAGGTAATGTATAAGCCGTAGGATTTATCTTCGGCAATTATGTTACATAGTGTATAGAGCTAGGAATATCGACGAATGCGTTACTTTAATCGATCTGCCGTGTTGTTTATCAGGTACATCGTGATATGCGTGGGCAACTTTTAGGCATTTCATGATTTGGCGCCGTTTCACGATATGCCTAGGAATCTCGTGATCTGGCGGATTTTACGATCGGCCGCCGACAGACATAAAAAGCGAAAGTGACCATGGGCCATGGAACAACACCCCTGCATATTATCTTTAATAGTATTTTATGCAACTGGTGGTTAAAAGAGGTCAAAAAAGGTGAGTGGCGTGGGTAACAATTTGAGGCGAAGCCGAAAATTGTTAATAAAGACGCCACGAGCATTTTTTGACTCAGTTAAACACCGTTGCATACAATACTTTTTCTACGACCAAGCACTTACTTTGAAAGAAAATTATAAATTCAACAAATACCTACTTTCAGTCATCTTAGTTATCTAGTGGACCGCCTACCATTTTGAATATGCAGTTTGAGTGCAAACATGAAAATAAAACTGTCTATGGTATGGTTCTTTGAAGCCTGGCCACTAAGACGAATCGAGCCGAGTTGAATCACAGAATATATAATAGTACAAGGTTGAATCGAGTTCTCATACATTTGAATGCGATTCGACGCGTCGCCAATGAACGCAGCAGAAAACGAAGGAGTCTCGACTCTGCGAATTGGTTTGTTAAGTTGGTAGCAATGTATTTACTGAACTGTAACAGCTATATCGTGCTACTGCTACTAAATGTTTTCAGGGTATAGACTAGATAGACTTGTCCTGACATCTTTTATGTAGGGTTTTAAAGTTCTATGCACGACCTTGTAACTCACGAATAACAGTACGGGAGTAGAAAAAATATATTTAGCAATTCTCTTTACTTTTATATAAAGTCTGCTGTTTAAATATTTCGTAAAAGTACTTCAATTTGTCTTACATCTGAGATTACTTAGGCTGATATTATCCAAATACATTAATTACTTACTCGTGAGTCGTGACATTATGTAAATATTTTTGATTACTAAACAAAACTTAGGTTTAACCTCGAACGAACTTCACTAAATAATTAAAGTTTCGATAGTAACTACTTATTTGTTTAGGCATCTCTGCAATGTAGGTTTAGGTCCCACATAAGGGTTCAGAATGTTCAGATGGAATTTAAGCTGCTCATAGCACTATTACGCCAGGAGACTTATTAATCGGTATGGTTGGTAATATGCAGTTATTAACATTTCTGATCATGTCTGAGATTAAACGCAATTAACCAGCTATGCTAGCTATGTCTTACCGGTCACCATAGGCTACTTCGGACCTTGAGATTGGTGTGCTATCTCGTTGACTTCGTGTGTCAGATAGAAGAAGCGTCAAAAAGAACTTTTTTGATATTTTAATGGAAGGTTAGGGGTACATCGAGCGGATGTTGCCCCTGCCCGTGTCATCGAGCGCACACTGGGCTACCTATTATATATTATGTAGTTATTATTAAAGATCGTTATCAGGGTGCACTTTTCGTGGCAAGTGGTACGGTTGGCAAAGAAAAACAAATACATTTAAATATTCACTTTGTTCTTAACTACAAAATAAATACTTACCTTTTTAGGATTACACCTATATTTTTAAAACAATATACGTCAAATGACATTAATTATGTATGCCATAAAAATACATTACGCGAAGTGTAATTATATTATTTAAATCCAAATAATCAAATGCACTCTAGATACGACTAATTATCTAGAATTGTTATTCAAGTAGTTCAAGTCAAAAGTAGTGCACGAAGTAAGACGAGCACGGAGGAGTGTAATAAAGTGCACGAATAATCCCAGTATCTTCATTCACAGTATGGATACACAATACCTAGATTTTATAACAACCTTCTTGTAACTTCTGTCAACGTAGAAAGGTCATTTAGTTATTTATAATGGATTTTTTCTAATCGACGTGAACGACTGACAGACAACAAATTTTAGTTATTTATTCAATGTAATTTGGCTAAATATGTATACAGTATGTAAACTAACGAAAACCATTTACTGTAACCCGTAAATGTCCAGGTGATACTGAGAAACTTTTACTATGGGACCAACACCTAAACCGCGAAATAAAAATTTACTCTCCCATAGGAAATACTTACTATAAAATAAAACTACCTATGAAACTGTCAGAAGATATTTTCGTGATTTCGGGGTTGATCCCATAGTAAAAGTTTCTCAGTATCACCTGGACATTTACGGGTTACAGTAAATGGTTTTCGTTAGTTTACATACTGTATATTTCATAATTTGTTAAGTATATAATATGTAGTGTTTTAAATACTTGTGAATTTTTTTTTTTGTCAACCATACTCTGCCACCAATACAGCACGCTGATAACGATCTTTAGTTATTATGTATTGTCCTAAGCTCAACTAGTCAACATAATTTATCAAAACTCCTAACTTTTTCCTTTTCAAATGCATAATCAACCAGAAAAAAATATATTTCATAAACAGTCGTTCTATCCATAGCCTATGTATGGCCAGCCTGATGCTAAGCAACTCTAAATCCTGAGGGAGGAGAGGTGTCATATGCGCTTTGCCGACATCCCACCCTCGTTGAACTTAATCTTATACCTATGCTGAGCATAGAGGTATATACTCTCAGCGCAAGGAAGCGTAAGTAATATAACACCATACGTCGGGTATAGTGACGTAATTTGCCTACCTAATGCTAGTAATGTGAAGGTAAAGTCAAAGAAATGTTAAATTTGTGAAATGTTAAAAATATATTCATTAATAAACTTTACTTTGATTGGAATTTAATATAAAATATGGCCTGTCGTAAATAACTTATTGTTTTAGATCATTTCAAGGGCAAATGTGTACGTCTTTGGAGATTTAGACAATAGTCTGGCACGTTTAAATGAAAACAATAAATTGCAGAATAAACTTTCGTAATTACAGTAATTGGTATAATCCATCTGTCAATTGCTTGATGCCGCGAAGTTTATCCAGTACAATAAATTAAAACTGCGAGGCAATTTATTTTAATCAGTGTCTATCATGGGTAGGTACATCAAACCGAAACAAGATCAGTAATGATTATGAGCTCTTAATAGATATCTTCGTAATTATTTATTGCTTCACAAATTGATGTCTTATTATCTGAAGCTGTACACATAGAAAAAGTATTTTATCGTTTGTAGAAATAATCGAATGACACCTATCTTCAAATGCTTTACATCCTTCAATAATTAAATTAAGAAACCATTAAAAAGTTACTTTGCTGACGAAATTACGGAAACGAAACTTTTATGAAAACACAAGTATTTAAAACTCGTAATTTGATTTGCATTAATGTAAAAAAATATAAGTGTATACCTACAAGGTAACATTATAAGTGAACATGAACCTTGACAGGATATAGCAATTCGTTATAGTTTTACAGTAAAATAAAAATACAATAATTAGATAACTTTAAAACCACTCTTACTTAACCCCGTATTCTTTACTTGATTTGTGTTAAAATTATCAAATATTATTATAAATAACTACCTTGGATTGACGGAAATAGTAGGAGAGGAAGATCAAGAACATCATGGTGTGGCAATATAAAGAGTTGGACCGGTAACGCAGACGCTGCCACTCTGAGTAGTGGCTAAATCAAAAGAGAAGACTTTCGCATGGTGACACCGACATCCGTTAGGATATGGCACCTTAAGAAGAAGAAGTGCCATCTAGCCGAGAATCAAGCAAAGGTGTAGCGCCATCTAGTTGACCATAGATTTTTTCTTGATGAGTACATACGTGTATCTGTATATAGCTGCGGGCTAAAATAATTCGGAAAATCTTCCCCATGCACCAAAATTTACTGCGGAACCATATAATATTAGATTTTTGTATACCTTTAAAACGTTTACTTTGTCAGAAAACAAATCTGTGATTTGTAAAAAAAAACTTTTACACC
The DNA here is from genome assembly GCF_023078275.1 of Leguminivora glycinivorella. Taxonomy (NCBI): domain Eukaryota; kingdom Metazoa; phylum Arthropoda; class Insecta; order Lepidoptera; family Tortricidae; genus Leguminivora; species Leguminivora glycinivorella. The sequence goes on from NC_062976.1 coordinate 12,977,261, forward strand.
AAAACCTGTTTAATTAGTTTGTTTGACTCAAAAATAGATTTACCAATTAAACTTGGTGTTGAAAATAAAGTACTTTGCTGTTCTGATAATAGATTCGTCAAAATAATGAAGAGAGTAGGAATCCGAAATCTACCTACGCCTTCTATTACTGCTATAGGCAGCTAAATAATTAGACTAAGCTGACAACAAGTGCCTGTTGACGACAGGCGTGTCCTTAGATTTGGCTCGCTCCCTTTTGCCTCGCCGATTTATCTCAAAGATTAGATCCTAATTGCCAACAACACCGTAACCCTCAACAAATGTTTTATGTAGCCTGTACAAACAACTCTATTCGTTAAAACCCCGTCACCACACGCTGCCATGTGTCCTCTGTGTCGGCACTTAGTTTTAATCTCAACGGCTACAAAGTACAAACCAGTGTAATTTTTAGGGTTCCGTAGTCAACTAGGAACCCTTATAGTTTCGCCATGTCTGTCTGTCCGTCCGTCCGTCCGTCCGTCCGTCCGTCCGTCCGCGGATAATCTCATAAACCGTAAGCACTAGAAAGCTGAAATTTGGTACCAATATGTATATCAATCACGCCAACAAAGTGCAAAAATAAATAATGGAAAAAAATGTTTTATTAGGGTACCCCCCCTACATGTAAAGTGGGGGCTGATATTTTTTTTCATTCCAACCCCAACGTGTGATATATTGTTGGATAGGTATTTAAAAATGAATAAGGGTTTACTAAGATCGTTTTTTGATAATATTAATATTTTCGGAAATAATCGCTCCTAAAGGAAAAAAAAGGTGCGTCCCCCCCCTCTAACTTTTGAACCATATGTTTAAAAAATATGAAAAAAATCACAAAAGTAGAACTTTATAAATACTGTCTAGGAAAATTGTTTTGAACTTGATAGGTTTAGTAGTTTTTGAGAAAAATACGGAAAACTACGGAACCCTACACTGAGCGTGGCCCGACACGCTCTTGGCCGGTTTTTTTATAATTCATCCATCATTATACATCAGAGCGGACGAGACGTTCACAAATATCGGAACTCGCCTCTATTGCCCATTGTACACAGTTCTTTCCTAGATATAAGTCAGCTGACACAATCCTGCGGGAACTAAAAGATGTAAACCGTGTTTATGATTCAGTCAGGAGAAGCATGGCCTAAATAATTTTAATTCTCAGAATTTCATGGGACTTTCAGAGACATAGGTACCTAAACTCAATAAAATTCACACCCGTATTCCCAAAAGGGACAGGCAGGGCAGGAAGGGATGAACATTTTTAAGTTCTAGTGCCACCCTTAGCAATTGGGGGGTTCACCTTAAATAAATATAACTTTAAAGACAGAGTATAGATTACAGGAAATATTCGTATGATTTATTGAAAAAGTACGAGTTCACATTGATAATTTCGCTATAAATTATACCAAACTACAAACTACACAACAACTTTTGTTAATATTTCATACTGCTTCTTTGTTTACATTCTTGGGTGGTTTTACCTCTGCCATGCAAAACTTTATGGACGTTTTAAAAAATCTCAAAACGAGTAGGTATTGAATTGACAGCTACGTACGACGTACGTGGTATATCAGGCCCCTATTTCAAAAAGGCTACAATTGTCAGTGACATATGTCGAGCGACAATTGTCGACGACAGGTGACAAATTACAATTTTATAAAATATTTTCTATAGAATTGCTTACAAACATGACAGGCATTTTGCTACAATTGTATGTATTACAATTATGTTGTGAAACAATAATTATTATTTCTAGGCGACATATTTGTAGAATTGTCGGTGAATGTCGACAGGAGGATTAAGATGTGTCGAATTGTGTGACAATTGTAGTAATTTGTGGTTGACATACGCGTTGTTCAAAATGGCTGCCCATGCGAGTGGTATAGTGACACTATTAGTGATAGTGACAGTAATTCCTACCTATATACTTAGGTTTTCGTACTTAGTTAGGAGTTCCTGTTACTTCGCCGTCGATATAAGTTTCAATAATGCTACGTAAATATGAAATTAAATTTGTAGCAAACTACGGATATCTCAATTTATTTTTATCATTGTACCATCGGCAGCAATGTTAGTGCCTTATTACAAGGGCATAAAGCCTACCGATGATTAATGATGAAGAGTGTTGCTGTTAGTAAACGCTATTGGCCCCTTCGTAACATTATTAGTACTTAGGTATATTTTCGAGATTTCTCTGCGTTAATACATATTATTATACTAAATTGTGTTTTTAAACTTGTGTATCATAAAAAATACTACATACCTATGTATCTAAATAGCTATCATTAATATTATTTTATACAAATACCCTCAAATTAATTTGAGCGTTTTTAAATGAACGAGTTACCTTCGTATTTAGGTACACCGAATTCCAAATTCAAATATTTTTAGTTTAGTTAAGCATTTTAACTATTAGTTTGGAATAGTTTTAATTTGTTCAATTTGTTATTTGTATATTTTTATTGTAGTACCTAATGGTCAATGTTTTTACTTCTTCTTTTATTCACGTTTATAAGAAATAAATTTTATACATCTTAATAATTCAAACTTATTAAATACTTAGTATAGTGCCAAGTTATGTATATATCTTAGATATTTCTATTTCTTTGCCATACACCCGTTTCAATCAAACGTTGAGCTATTCCTTTATATTTAAGTATTAACTTTCATTGCGGATATTAATTTGTTATCAAATAACACGAATTTGCGGTCGGAAATCAATTTTAAGTCATCTTTCTTATTATATCCATACTGCAATATTGTTTTTGAAACAAAATACTAACACATAACCAATGCCTACTTGATACACATAAATAATGTTACCGAAGAAAATTATATAATGGTGGGAGAGGATTTAGGTAATGAATAGTTTTAAATAAGTTTTATCGAAGTTAACAAAGGCATTTATATTTATAGTCAGCCAATAAACATAAAAATATCCATTAAATAAATTTACTTATTGCCATTTGAGTCAACTACTATTAAAAATTTGATACATTTATCCCTATGGTTAGTCGTGACAATTGTATTCTACAATTGTCGCACCTGTCAGCGTGGTGAAACCAATAATTCTACATATGTAATATTTTGTGACAATTGTCGCACCTGTCACCTATATGAAATTGGGGCCAGATATCACTGTTGATCTTGGAACGACTCGTTTGTTTATTAAATTGCGCCTATCAAGATGAGGGGTGCCTTTTCAAATTTAATAATTATTACCTATTTTATTTGTTTATAATTATAAGTAACCGACAAAGTGCGTTAAAATTTTAAGAGTAGTAAATTTTATAGAATTTGTTAAGTAAAATGTACTAAATTCAAGGATAGTTTTTCAGACTAATTAATTTTCAGACTTTCCTAAATATTATAAAAAGAATTACTGCCTGAGCTCCTAACATGACTTTTTAAAATTCCAAAATTGTACGATGTTAAATAGCGTATGTCGTAAAAGTGGCTGAAATTGACAGTTAATAGTTTATGGAAAGTTTAACAGTTCCTTGCTAGAACCAAAGATTACATTTTCTGTGATATTTATGGTATCGACTAACATAACTAATATAAGAGAGTGTCTTTTCAAAAGGAATTATTTCTATGTCAACAAGGGTTATTTCTCTAGGAAGACATAGGTAAAAACAACCTTATGAAAAGACACTCCTCACCTATGTACCTACTCTAAACCGTCAAAATTTCATGATTGCGGCCAGCGATTGTTAATATGTTACCTAGATGTCTAAAGAGCTCTCAAAAATGACCCCACGAATATTGTGCCACGGTAGGCGGGGCCTCAATATTGTGCCACGGAGCTTGTCAGTGCGCTAATGGCGGCCAGTCGGAACAGTTGTAGTACGGCATATTTAGAATATATGTTTACAAAAAGAATATGCCATAGTGTTTTGTAATATCATGTGCTAGTCGTTCCAACAAATACGGAAAAAAATATGGGATTAAGTTTCATGTCATGTGTAATTTGGCGAGGATCATAATTATTTCGATTTATTTTGTACGAGCTATTTTTGTATGGGGATGATGTTATGCAATATTTTTAATAGCCAGTGATATTTAAAAACTTTCATTTTTGTATAATTTTATTCGAAGCGTTTCTCCCCGCCACTGTTTTACTACTTAAATGCCTACACTATGCCGGTAGATATTACTAAATTCTCATTCCTATGCCACTGGCATAAGTCAATTTTTTATTCCTATGCCAGCGGTATAGGGATATGAAGTTTTTAAACACATCTGCCAAGCAAGTGTGGTCGCGCGATAAATAAGCTCATATAACCCGGCAACCTTCAAATCAAGAGTGAACAGGCATCTTCTGGGCGAGCTCACTCCATCGTAGGCCACGTTTTTGCATTTGGCTAGTCTGTGGTCAAGAGTAAGCCCATTTATAATAATAATAAAAAAAAGATAAAACATCTGACCGTCCCCCCTAAATATATAGTGCGATAGGGACGGCCAGATGTTTTATTATTTATCGCGCCACCATGCTTGCTTGCCTGCTGTGCGGCCGACATAGGCCAGTAAACTTGTTTAAACACACGTACGTGTCAGTGGCATAGGAGTTCGATTATTTTGATCACAGACCTTGTCACCGGCATAGTGGTTTAAATGGCCAATCTGAATACATTCGTGGACCGTATGATATAGCATACGCGTAGTCATTTGTTTCTTTTGGTCTATGACAGATGACGTCACTATTAAGCGTCCCTGAACGTGTTAATTTAGAAGGCTGTAGAATAGAAATAGACGTGACCTGTGGTCCGGTGTCAGTACGGCGTATTATGATTTTGGAACCACTTTTCGGCTGACATTTTGTTTGAAAGTAGTGTTCTATGTTATTATCTTTCGGTGGCGACATCTAAGTAATTACATATTTAAGGGCCGGTTTTTCAGTCGCCAGATAAATATATCTACCAGATAAAGTTATCACTATCCTTTTCATCACACGTATGACAGCTAACATTTATCTGACAGATATTATTTATCTGGCAATTGAAAAACCAGCCCTAAAAAGGTAAAATTTATAAAATGAAAGCCTGCGTTTAACACCTGTTAACAATAGATGGCAACTGACAACAACCTGAACGTGACTATACATTGATATACAGATATAAATTGAATTTTCTCAAACATGGTATGAAATATTGATGTTATGTGCCTTATAATTGGCAGCAAAGTATGACGTTGCAGGTGCGGCTAGGACGATTGATAGATAATGGAATTTCATACAAACCTTGCAGGCCAAGGCCGGCAAAGTCTTCTTTTTTAATTTCCAAACACAGATAATTGTGACATAACATCCAGGTATTTAGCCAATTAAAAAAAAAAAACTATAAGCGGCTTTATAGACGTGCCGACTGCAACTGGTACGGGCCCTAGACAATATTTGATTTTGGGTGCGTTTTCATACAAAAAAAAAATTCCTTTTTATTTGAATTTTTTTTATTTTTTTGTTTTTTTATAAGCGTATACGGGGCATCAAAGGGGAACAAAAATTCGATTATTTTTGCGCTACGACGCACCGTTTAGGAGATACAGCCATCCAAAGTTACTATTTTCAGTAGACTTTATTTATTTCATACCATCTTTGAGAAAAGCACTATACATACCTCCGCGGGAAATGGGGTTGCCCGCCTCAGACCTATCCGGCCTCGCTTCGCTCGGCCGTCTATATGTCTTTGTCCCGGCCTCTGTAGTAATGTACTATTATCTAGCCATAAAAATACTTATTATAGCGGAATAATAATAATAAGCCCGCGGGGGCAGCTTGTGGCGAGCTGACGGTGAGTGGCGACACCGCGGACCCCTATTCCAGAGGGCCCTTTTTTATGGCCCTCGCCTCTGAGCTTGCCTTAACCGGCCGGTCAGAGTGGATTCGCAAGAGCGGGACCTATGCTCCAGGTTGGAAGCGTAAAATGTCATAACGCCGGCGGCCTGCTGAACGGATCACCGGGATCTGGCTACCGCAGTCTCACCTCTCGACAACCTCTTAGCCTCTCTTCAAGTGTTGCTCTGTTGTCGCACCGTGCGTGCGGCCGTTTTGCAGGGCCCACTCAATGAGTTAGCAAGTCACCGCCTGTCTTCTACAATTCCGAGACTAATTGTCACGGCAGGTGTCCGATAGTCTCCTCCCATAGCCCATTAACCAGTCCATCCAATTTGCAAAACAATAGCCTTATGACCTTAGTTCCCATCGCAACACAAAAGTGTTGCACTGCAATAGTCTTTGCACCTGGCGGGGTCCATCTTCGGGTGTATCACATTGTGCGCTCGGGGATGGTATCCGCCACGTGTATCCCTTGCCTTTAGATTAAAATGTCTTAAAGGGCCTCTGTGCTGTTGGCTTCGGCCCCACGCATGCCTCCCAAAGGTCCGGGACCCCATCGTCCCGAGATATGGAAAAGACAAACAAATAATAATAATAATATTCTTTATTGTGCACCATACAGAAAAAAAAATACACAAGATGGATCACGCTTAATAACTAGGTAACAACAGGCGGTCTTATCGCTAAGAAGCGATCTCTACCAGACAACCTTACGGAATACGTGTACGACATAATTAATATTTTCATGTGTAGGTTGTTACTTCATAACAACAAATTAATTATGTAGTTATTTTTTAATATGCATAAAATTAAAATTATTTTTGCTTGGTTCTTTAATGTATGACATAAACCCATCCCTTTTCGTGTCAAATTTTAGTCAAATATGAACCGCGAATTCCTAACTGCCAGTACGTACAGCAAGAAGGTTATTCGCCGAATAAAATCGCTGATTGGTAGTTCTAGTTAGTGACATTATATGCATTTCAGCTACACTTATCTGTGTGCATTAGTATAAAAGAGATGACTATTGTTTTGTTTACCAGTTTTGATTACAGGGCCTGTAAACGTATTGTCTTGTGTAAAAATGTAGGCGTAATTGTGTATGTGTGCTAAACGGTGCCAAGAATTTGAACGGTAATGTTCACCCTTAATTGGACAGTGTTCGCTGTGGCGAACATACATTTCAAAAAAATCTACTGGTCACATTTTCATCTTTGTTTATATTTCTTTCGACTCAAATTGTAGCTTTGTATTGTTTTAATTGGTAGAAAATTATTTCACTACTGTCACAATATTCGTATGTCAGCAGTGCACGCAAAATCGCGGCAAGACGGCAACCGCGAAGTATCATCAAGTTATTTATGACATTATATTAGATTTTTATTTTGTCACATTAATAAAAACGACATTTATCGGTTACCAATGAGGTAATTAATCGTACTAAAGAGTTTCTAGTTTAGTGTAAGTCTTAATTTAGTGACAATGGCACTTAAAAAGTCATGTTCGTGGTACCGAACACTGCCATCTTCACAGTGAAATAGTAGGTTTGTTGCATGTTCGGTGTGGCGAACACTGCCAGCTACGCAGTGTTTTAATTCCAAGGTTGCATGTTCGGTGTGACGAACATTGCCAACTTATCGGTGGACCTTATACTAAAATATTTATTTGACAAAAGAGCACAAAGCTAAATTAAATTAAATTAAATTAATATGGCGTCTAAATAAAAAAAATTAATAGCCAACTCTAACCTAATTACGAACATCCCGATGCAAAAGTACCTACCCGTGTTCTTGCTGCGTTACCGTGTTGAACCGCGATGGATGTGCATCAGGAAGGTTCTACAGCGAGGATTCAGACCCCTTTTCCTCATGAGTCTTCCCACTTCCCCAAAAATACTTTCTAAGTGTAGATTCATCCACCATCATTCATCCAAGAAAAAAATTCTCAATACTCTCATCCGAGGTTCGCTTCACTCAAAGTGTAGTTAGGCGTGTACTTTTTGCCTTCGGTGTCAATAAGTCCAATGGGCCTGATGGTATTCCAGCTATTATGCTGAAAACGTGCGCTGGGGAGCTTACCCCAGTTTTGATTTGCGTTTTTTGGCATTCATACTGCTCAGGTAAATGCTCGTCATCCTGAAAGACTACTTGAGTCCATCCAACCGCAAAGAAGGGTGATCGTACAAAGCCTACACACTGGCGGCCCATTGAGGCCCAGAGGAGAGAACCTCTCTTCTCTCCAAGGCAATGAAGTAAGTGGTTAATAACCAGCTCTTGGCATACCTGAAGAACACCAGATTATAGTGACCGACAATACGGCTTCCACCATGGTCGTGGCGCTGGTGATCTTTTGGTATACTTATAGTTGGGCCACCGCCATTGAGAACAAGGGAGAGGCACTGGCAGTTAGCCTAGATATCGCTACCTAAGGCTTTTGATAGAGTTTATCATAAGACGCATCTCCCCAAGCTACCCTCGTACGGGTTCCCAGAAAGGCTTTGCACGTGGGTCGCCAGCTTTCTACCTGGGCAAAGCATTTCAGTTTTCATCGACGATCAATACTCAGAAATCCGGCCCATTAACGGAGGTGTACCCCAAGGATCTATCCTATCACCGACCCTGTTTATAGTGTTTATCCTTCTTATAAATGATAAGCTAGAAACTAGCAATATCTGTTGCTATGCGTATGACAGCACAGGTGACAGCCAGTACACAGGTCGTGCAAATGCCTATCGTGAGCAGGTTTTGGAAATCAGAATGCAACTTGTGTCTCAAATCGATGCCTCTCTTGAGCAGGTATCCGAGTGAAGTAAACATAATCTCATCTAGGTAAACCCCAGTAAGAAGTTTTGCAGATTTTCTGCATATAAAACCCCATTTGACATAACATAGCGCCTAAATTCCAGGACATTCCCCTTACCGTCTCCAAGAGTACCGGGATATTCGGTGTCAACATTACGAAGGAGGTCTAGTTTCGGGGTCACAAAGTACAAAAAGGGCACACAAAGTGTAGACAATACTTTTATGTTCATTTTCTACGAAAAAATTGTATGTTTCTTGACATTTATGTAGCAAATAATTTCACACTTTTAATTCATGATTAGCTGGCAGTGTTCGCCACACCGAACATAATTTTCCTGAAAAACTGAAAGATTATGATTTTTTTCATTATTTTTTCGGGGCTCCTTATGACCCATAAAAATAGTATTCAACAAAAAAAACGGTATTTTTAATGTTTCTATGTCTGCCAAATTAAGGGTTAAAGGCGGCTTCCATGTTTAATTGTTTATCTTACTTCGTTGATTGCGGCTCTGAATAACACTCTTACCTAAAACGTTAATGTAACAGAATGCGAAAACGTGCTTGAACAAAAATTATGGGCGCACGACCCCGCAATACTCTCAGTAACTGTATTTATATTCAACAAGTAAGAGCCTTCTAATGTTTCCTTGTTGTTCGGAATCTGTAAAATCCTATTTTAGGTACATGACATCCCCCGTAGAGAGTGTAAACGACCCGCTGAAGTTATAAATAAAATCTCGTAATAATATTAAGGTTTTTAACGTACATACCTACTTCAAGAGCAACGTTTTGCTTTCAGGAATATATTAAAATGTTTTGTACCTTAGTTAATTAATATTTAACTATAATATTTTTATTATAGATACCTGGTTTTTTAATCCCATAACTCAGTATCATAGTCCACCACTTTTTTTTTATAATAAATATTGGGGACACCTTACACAGATCAACCTAGCCCCAAACTAAGCAAAGGTTGTACAATGGGTGCTAGGCGACGATATACATACTTATATAGATAAATACATACTTATATACATAGAAAACATCCATGACTCAGGATCAAATATCTGTGCTGTTCACATAGCAGGCAGGGTCACTACCGACTGAGCCAGACTTTCATCGAATAGCCTTTCATTTAGATTCCATCATGCACCTTGGCGTGTGGCCATAGGGCCTCTACGTGTTGCCTTCTACTCCGCGCACACCTCCAAAAGGTCCGAAATACCGAATGGTTTCCGTGATGGTAAAGGCATAATTTATCATGCTATTATGTATTTAAAAATATTTTAAGCGGGTTACTCACGTATTAAGTCGATATAGCGTTCGACATGTTTCGGTTCAATTTCGAGAACCTTTCTCAAGAGTATATCGCTATATCGACTTAATACGTGAGTAACCCGCTTAAAATATTTTTAAATATGTATGAGTCTCACGGGAGTTTTATAGTTAAAAATGCTATTATGTCTTTAATTTTTATTGTTTTTAACTTGGTGGCCGAGTCTATCTTTTCAATAATAGAGAATAGGTACTACATAATAATTATGTATGTGACGCAGCTGTTATGAAAATAATCAATTATGTAATCAATAATACGGACACCAATTAAAACCTACATTGTTAGCTGGAAGTTGTGTTGAAAGGATATTCATCAAATGTAATCAAATATGGTAGGCAATAAGTAATTGGAACTAACACAAAGGAACCCCCTCATAATTGAGATGAGAAGTATGTTCGGCAGCTTCGGAATTATAAATTACGATATTGTCGTATATATGTATAAGTAACTAACTTTTAATTTGAAATTTGTTTCATATTATTTAGTTAAAATGAGATAATTTGCAAGCTTTTATACCTGTAATGTTTGTATTTTGTTTATATCGAGCTCTATTTTAAGCCTTAGGTACTACATACACCAAAGTCAGGAACTTTGGTTCGAACTAGATGCACCACATACTATAGAGGAATTCCACAAGGCTGCTAAGCAGCTGAAACGCGGAAAGAGAACGCCAGCGATGGCACTGAAGCCGACATCGTAAAGTTCGAGTGTGTGGGTCCGATCCTGCATAGTGCATAGTCTGTTAAAGAAATGCTTGGAGGAGGCAAAATTTCCACCGGCTATACGCGATACTAATATCGTCACATTGTACAAAAGTGGTAATTGCAACAATTAGATACCGGGAAATTTTCGTCCTCAGTATCGTACTTAGTTATTTGGTCGTGCTGACATTTGACATATGAAAATATCCTGCTTCTTTGTAGTCAACAGCAATAAACCTCCGTACAGTAGCATTTTTTATTTCCGATGGTACCTATAAGTTAGGTCATACGTAGACTTAAACCCAGTTTTATTAAAGCTTAATGTGTTTATCATCACATTTCCTGTTCAACGGTCTCATTGCATCTACGTGTACTAAAGAATAGTTCCGAAGGGAATATTGGATTTAGTTAAATATTGTAAAAAATTACAATTATTTCAGTGTGTTTTGCATTTGTTTGTCACGCAGATGAATTGTTATAATTTACAATCTGACAGGAAATTGTGACGGCCATCTAGATTCGCGCGTGACCGCGTTGTCGTAGCAACGAACAATGCAACAGAAACTTCAATCAGAAAATGAAAAAAAAATATTGTCATTTATATTTTTTGAACATCGCGCCTTGCGTATTTTAGTGTTTGTTTGTGCTCAAAAAGCATTTGTAATCAAAAACAATGGATTTATATGAAGAATCCGATATAGGTGAAGATAGACTACTGGTCGCAGCGTCGCCGTTGAAGGTTTTGCCTTATGATTTTTTTTCCTCTATGTGAATGTGTTCCTCTCAAATGTGATGAAAAACATTGTGTGTAACTCGGGAGGTAAGGATTTTGAAAACTCGTGTCTATAACTCTCTCCAGCCTGCGGCTGTCGCGAGTTATTAACAATCGTTGTCAAAATCCCCCTTACCTCCCTTGTTGCACAATGTACTATTTTATGCTCCTTAATAAATATATCATAGGGTTGTCAAAACTGTAATAATTGATGAAAGTATTGTACCCTGTCCTCAAAGTAACTGTAATACTCCTGCCACTATCTATACAATGCTTTGCATGTGAAAGAAACAAAATTTTAAGATCTAAATAATAAGTACGATGTCAATTTCAAATATTCGTCCGGCATATTGTCATTGTGAAGCATAAAAGGCGGAAATATAGTATTCATCCACGATTGAAAAATATCCGAAATCTAAAAGTACCTAATATTAAAAACGTCATAATAGGCAACAAAATATTTACATCCGTCCGTAAACACACATTGTGTATCATCACATTTGCGACAAATAAATAAAGTTATCTTAAGGTAAACAAGAATCTATTTTTTCTACTTGTCGACTGTAATCTGTCAATTAGGACACCACAGACTAAACTATAAGTGCTAACTTTTCAGTGTTGGATACTCTATGGCAGTTCCGACTCAATTATAATAAGCTCAACAATAACATAAACATGTCGCAGCAATAGCGATATAATAACGTGAGTACAACCGTATTTAAATTAATTATTTATAATAGGCTCGCATTATAGTTGACTTTAGTTAACTGTAATAATTTCAAAAATAGAACTTCATACAATTTCTATACTAATTTGCGATACCTGGCAAATTTTCCTACATCTGAAACACATTTTTTTTTATCTGTCGCGTTATCGGCCAATCAGAGACGGTTATTACAAACAATTGGTTGCTAGGTAATTCGATATTGATACAACGGTGAACGACTCTATTAACATTAATTTTAACTTGCATGAATGATGATATTTCCGTCCATTGATGATGAAGATGATGACTCGTAGAAAAAGTATTGTATACAATAGTGATATCCCGTGTGGTGACGGGTTAAGAATTTCACCACCCCCTTTCTTCCCGTGGGTGTCGTAGAAGTCGACTGTGGGATATGGGTTAAATTGTGGCGTAGGCGAGAGGCTGGCAACCTGTCACTGCAATGTCACAATTTGGATTTCTTTCAACCCCTTTTTGCCAAGAGTGGCACTGAAACTCATTAGTTCATGTGCTCTGCCTACCCCTTTCTGGGATACAGGCGTGATTATATGTATGTATGTATGTATGTATGTATAATTAAGCTTTTCACTCTCGTACCGTTCTATTAGGCCACTCAGCAAGCTTCGTGGCCTAAACATGGTACTCGACTGAAAAGCTTTGTATTAAACATTAAATAACACTGGAGCTTCGTGGCATTTAAATGTTTATAACATAATAGTAGTGTTACTACTTAAAAAAATACAAGTTTGAAAATAATTTAATTTGTTTTTAAAGCTTTGTATTATACAATACAAAAAAATACAAAAAGTTTATTTCATTACCAGACATAGATAAAATATAGGATTAAACAGTAGGTATAGTTACATTCAGAGATAAAATACAGTATGGTTAGCAATAGCCCTCACACTAGGTCAAGCCTGTGACGTGGGGGCTCAGTGAAGTACCAGAAGATTAATCAAAATATCACGATTGTATAAAATACTATATTAGTATGAAAAGATATGGTACACTTCTTGATTGTTATTTAGATTGATTACCATATTTTCTTCAGGTAATTTGATTGAGTGTGATAAATTAGTAGGTAATATTTCTAGCAGATGTAGCACAGTTTGTTTTTTTTTTTGTGCTATTATTGCGGTTGCTATTTTCATGAAAATGTGTTTTTCTGATTCTCCTAAGTAATGAACTCTTCTATGTGGCCTTTTATTTTTCCTCGGTTTAGGCAGGCAATAATAAGTTTTTGCTGGATATATATGTAAGACCATTCTCCATTCATTCTCCTGCTCGTCTGACGAACTCGAAAAGTACATAGTAATAACAACTAGGGAACAAATCAAATTATTTTATTGAATATTTTTTTGATTTGTTATTTTTTCAAGTAGTCACACTACTATATATAAATTATAAATTGAAATATATATCATACACGAAAGAAAAAAAAACCGACAAGGCCCACTGGTGGCCGAGCCGAGAATCGAACCCGGGTTTTCAGCTTACGCGGCTAACGTCTTTACCACTAGACCAAAGATATCTTTACAAAGAGAATTTAGTAAGTATTTTTGGTGCCTCAGTTATGCATAGTACGAGTAGGTAGATAGATTCGTGCTCAGGAAAGCGATGTGGTGTGGCCGGTGTCCAATCTGCACAATCATGAATAATTAATCTAACACTTCCTTATGGTCTTAATTGGAGTAAACCCTAGTAGCCAGGGCAAACACTGCATCACAAGCAATTGCATTAATTACTCAGATACCAGCCTTCATTACATTGCTGAAAGCTTTTTTCAACTTTGAATCCCAACTTTGTTCTGTATCGAAGCTTTAAGTTTTAAGCTGAATAATTTCAGTATCATGAAGAAGAAACTCTATTTGTTTACTTTAGCGTTTTTTTATCTAGTAAAATAAAAGTTAAGCCGTGATTCAATAACGCGAGAAATTCACTAGCCACGAGTGCGAGATTAGATTTTGATCACATTTATTTTAGAGCCTCTATGATTAAAGAGTTAAAGACGTTTTAGAATACGCCGACACAGAAAATGCATGTAATTTTTACATAGATATGCTAATTAACTAAATTGAGAGTTTATTTGAATTCCCATTTTTCATCAATGATTGATTGTTCATGATATCATAGGGGAGACTTATGTACAACCATCAAATTAAGGTTACCTACGGGAATCTAAAATATGTAACATTGAGACATTTGAAGTACTTCTGCGAAATCTAATTTGTTTGTAATTTTCCTCGAACTGGTAAAATTACCAATCATTCCAGAAATACCAACAATATTTCACCATATTGTATTTCATATGCCTTTGATAATATGTAGTTCATACATACATACAATACATACAATCACGCCTGTATCCCATAAAGGGGTAGGCAGAACACATGAAACTACTAAAGCTTCAGTGCCACTCTTGGCAAATAAGGGGTTGAAAGAAAACGAAATTGTGATTGTGATGTAGTTCAGTCACCGAAAATTCTCGTAAATTTAAAGCGGAAATTGGCAATCAGCGGAAGTAATTTCTGTAGATTTGTAAATTGGTACAATTAAACCTTGTGGTGTCCAGATGAACATACCTATTTAGAGTCATTAAGAAACTAAAATGGAGTTAGGCGGCACATTTTGTTAGGCAGAGTGATGCAAGGTGGACTAATACGAGTATGTTAACGGAATGGTGACCGCTTACAGATGTAAGAACTGCTTGGCATCCACACAGGGGCTAGGGCTGTAGAGAGGAGGATAAGATTTTTGCTGATAGGTACCTCGAACATAAATGTATGAGTGTCGTTATGATTAGTTCCAATAAAAGGCACAGTGGAAATTTTTTTACAAGATTGGTAATTAATTGGTAATCATTTTTACTCAACAATTATATATAATGTGGGAATAATTTTTTGGAGTTCTCAACTATATTGTATAATAATTGAGTTATAAGACCAAGTTTGGTATCGTTTTCGTATATAAATGAGAGATGGGGAATCCATTTATGTTATCGTATTTACATAATTTAAAAGAAAAACCTGAACAAAATGTCAATTAAATTAAAAAAAAGTCATTCACGCTGTTAACAGCTATACTTTTATAGTTCTCATTTAGCATGATGGAGATAGTTTGAAATCACAAACCAATCCCTGTGTTTGAAATACAGGTAAGGACTCGAAATAATCCCTTATAAAGGGGTGTGAAAGTTTGTAACGGTATAACCGCTGCCACTACGGGCGGAGTGGTGCGAGTTCAGTGGTCTTGTTAAGCTAGTATTGGTATTTATTTGATAAGGCAAAGGGACGCGTTTATTCCAAGCTAGGAATTTGGAGAGAGCAAATATTAGAAATGATTTGACCGTTGGTGAAATTTCTGTAAATAATAACGCACAGTGAAAGATAAACATTTATTTATATAACTACAAAGGCATCAAAGTTCTCTTGACGCATGAATACTTGCCGTTTCTGTTTGTAATAAATTTCTCAAATGCCCGATTTGCCTAAGAGTAAGATTTTAATAATAAGACCCAAGCGTAGTTTGCATAGTGATTATGCAGTGGAATAAATCGTTCGACCGCCGAGCTCTGTCGTTCCAGCTCGCTGGGCTCTCGAACTGCAGCCAGACTTAATGTGGGTAATCTTCTAATTGACTAATAACCACTTTTGTAGAATGCTGCTTAATCTATTTAAATATATTATTCAATACATCATCATCCGCCTTGCGTAATCCAGGCATTCGCCACGGTTCACGGGAGTCAGGGGGCCGCTGTGACAACTAATCCCAAGATTTGGCGTAGGCACAAGTTTGACGAAAGCGACTGCCATCTGACCTTCCAACCAAAAGGGTAACTACCTAAGTAGGCCTTATTGGAATGATTCCACACGATGTTTATTCAAATATATCATTCATTACATGTGTATTAATACTGTGTGGGGACGCGGGTTAAGAATTTCACCACCTTCTTTCCTCTCCTGGTTTTCGTATAATTGGACTGTGGGATATGGATGGTGTGGCCGATGCACTGATAACCTGTCACTGTAATGTCACAAGTTGGTTTTCTTTTAACCCCCTTAATTGTCAAGAGTGGCACTGAACTGCAGCTTCATATAATCTGATATATTATAGGTAGGGCCAGTGAGGGTAATTAATTATGTTCATTTGTTTTGAGTATCTACTCGTATTTTGTATGTACTTGTAAATATTATCAGTAATTACATAATTATAAGTAGATGGAGACACGACTTTTTGACTCAATCTGTCAAATGTATCGTTTCATTAGAAGACGAGGTTCGGTAATTAATTGTTCATAGACAGAATGAGAGAATAATTAAATTAATCTTTAATTATTTTTAGATATACGAGAATTATCAGAGCATAGTTATTGTTATATCAGCTGACTCTTCAGAAGAAAAAAAAATCGAATAAGACATTATTATTGAAGAACTCCTTGCAATAAGAAGTTTTTGAGTCTGAGATTACTTACAGTACATAATGCAAAGATCACAATATAAATCGGTATACCTAATTTGTTTTTCGTGATAGGTACCCACATTTGGCAAGTTAGCCCAACTGGGGCAGTAGATTTTTTTTGACGTATTCATGTTTTTACGTATTATTATTTCCTTTATTCATCTTTCCTCTTAAGTTAGGCTGTTTATAATATGAATATAAAAGTAAAATACAAAAACACATACAAAACAATATAAAAACATATACATAAACACATTATAAAAAACCTAACCTAGGGTGCCGCCAGCAGCGGGGCAGGGCCCAAGCTGCCGGTGGTTAGGGCTGCAGAGAGAGGAACCGTCGGACTATCCGCGCTGTGTCCAAGATCACCGCCTTCTGCATCTAGCCCTTGATCCAGCCACCTAGCGAGAGTCTCTTAAGATGTTGGTCGAGACTCTTCGCTATGAGACCGTTCGCTGAAACGACTATCGGAACAATGATCGTTGATTCAACATCCCACATGGCGGTTATCTCGTGAGCCAAGTCTAGGTACTTACTGGACTTGTCCTTCTCGGCTTTCACGAGATTCTCATCATGGGGGATGGTGATGTCAACGAGCACTGCCCGGCGTTGCAGTCGATCTATTATCACAATGTCAGGCTTATTGGCTACAATAGTCCTGTCAGTGATAATAGATCGATCCCAATAGATTTACAAGACTTATTATTATTTGTATGTATGTCCTTTCCAGTTCTCGGGACCATGGGGTCCCGGACTTTTGGGAGGCGTGCGTGGGGCCGAAGCCAACAGTGCAGAGGCCCTTTAAGACAATTTAATCTAAATGTAATGTGACACTAACCGGCGATTATCCCTGTCCGCACTATAGTAATGCACCCAAGGGCAAGCCCCGGTTAGTGTAGAACTATTGTAAGAAAAAGGTACAAAAAGAAACCGGGCTATTAGGTTGAGTTTCTGGTGGATTGGTTATTATTATTATTATTTACTGTTATGGCCACAGAACTTAATTTAGATAGAAGAAACAAATTCATATATTTGTATAGAGGCCGAGCGTGTCAAATTTTGTACTGAAGTTGATTCTTGCCTGTAATTTTAAATATGTCTCAGGCTCTTGATTGTTCATAATTTTTGTGTTGTTGCAATTGAATATCACGTAACGAGGCATTTTTTATGTTTTGGTTGACTTCAACTTACAAAAATTGACGCCCGAAAGCTGCAAGCTGCGAGTAAAGACGGACAACTCAGTGGATTTCACTGAGTTCATTTGACACGCTAAGAAGATACGTTTGCTTGATCTATGGTATATATGACATCTGTGGTTATGGCTATACTGCGTGTATTAGTATTGAATGTATATTATTTTGTAGATAGCGCCGATTCCGCGTTAGAAACGTTTAGAGGCTTAGATGATATTTGAAGTTTTTTACGTCGTAAAGAGTCATAAAAAATAAAACACTTTATTTTTGTCAAGTTGCAAAGCTAGCTGATTGACGTGAGATTATATGTACCCAAATGACCCAAAATCGCTGTAGTAATATATTAATTTTACACAAAAGTTGTAGGAAACTCGTATTGCTAATGTACGATTATCACGACCGGATGGAGTTGGGCGCGCCACGACGGAGCGCATTTTCCAGATTGCCTGAGATTTTGTGAGGGAATCTAGTGTTTTCAGTGTTTTGATTTTATTTTTAGTTTGCGTACTTTATAGTATGTCATTATATCGTTCAACAGTGTATTAGTCTTGTAAATCTAATACCGTGTAAATATTAAATAAATAAATGAAATGAAATGAAAAATTGTTACATTATACGTCTATAAAATAAGATTTCATTTCAAATAGTAGGTACAACGCTTTAACAAACCAAAAAAAAAATAAGTAAGAGTGTGCGACTGATTTTTGCAGCGTCCTTAAACTTAAGTATAGGATTCAGGAATGGAATGGCTTATTTTATGGCTTAAGTAACACTTTAGATTGTCGTTCACGACGCGCGAAGAGTGTTAACCACGCGATTCGCGATGTCATAAAAAACACGAGTTTTATCCTTAGGTATAACATTTCTTAATGTTAGAATGCCTCGCGATGGTTTAATAGTTATTTGTTATACAAGGGAGCAAAGTTGTATTTTAACCGAGTGTGGAATTGCAACACGAACTAGCGAATGGATTCTAGGGTTGAACTACGAGCTATTTAGCGAACGGACTCTATGGTTGAACCACGAGCGAAGCGAGTGGTTCGAAAATAGAATCCTGAGCGAAGCGAGTAGTTCAAAAATAGAATCCTGAGCGTAGAGAGTGTTGCAATACACACGAGGTAATAGTTATTTGTTATACAACGGCAAAGTTGTATTTTAACACCGAGTATGTAATTGAAAAACGAGCAAGTGAAAGGATTCTATAGTTGATTTATAGGTTCGAGAATAGAATCCTGAACTTGCGAGTTTTTTAATACACGAGAAGTAAAATACATTTGCACCCGAGTGTAACACAAAACTTTTCCCCTCACTGTAGCGAGGAAACTACAACGCAAAAAATGCGTTTATCTCTGCTTCCAGTAGTTCCACAGGTGGTAAATCATCTTTATTACTAGATTCACCTACTTTTATCAATTTTAAAGCAGTTAATTTGACTTTATTCAAGGTCAAATTACTTTACCCATTAGTGGATAAAATGCGTTTTTACCCGCTGGTATTAAAGGACAAAACACGTGTTTCCGAGCTAGTGAGGGGAAAAATAACTTTGCATCCCGTGTGTAACACATAACTTTTCATCTCACTAAAGCGAGGAAACACGCAATAAAAACAACCGGAACATAATTGCACAGAAATAAGTCTATTTGCGTTTATTACAATTTCCACGATGCACCGACCGCCACCACAAAAGTTTCAAATTAAGAATCAAGAAGAAAAATCTATTTGGGTGCGTTCCATTTCACGCGTTTTGAGATTGCAATGTTACTTAAGGTGCGTTCTGAATAAGTACAATGGAAGAGTGGTTGCCCGTGTGGTGACGGGTTAAGAATTTCACCACCCCCTTTCTTCCCGTGGGTGTCGTAGAAGGCGACTGTGGGATATGGGTTAAATTGTGGCGTAGGCGAGAGGCTGGCAAGCTGTCACTGCAGTGTCTCAGTTTCGTTTTCAGTCAACCCCTTATTTGCCAAGAGTGGGCCTGAAACTTGAGTAGTTTCATGTGCTCTGCCTACCCCTTCATGGGACACAGGCGTGATTGTATGTATGTAGTTTTATTTGGTGGTTTTTATGTAAAAAACTATATAATCGAGTAGAAAAAGTGCTACAAGACGTAGGGCTTATATCTCACGATGACAAAAACTTAGTAGTGGATAAAAGCAAGCTACAACGGGTTCGACATAACGAAAGACTTAACTTGCAGGAGAATATATCTTATAATTATAATCAATTGGAAGCGATTTATTTTGACGGCAGAAAGGACAAAACCTTGCTTATGCTTATAGAAAATTCAGACGGTCGTTCTTATCGTAGACTTACTGTGGAAGAGCATATATCGCTTATAAGTGAACCTGGCTCCGTATATTTAGGACACACGACACCACGAACAGGAACTGGTAAAGAAATTTGCAATTCAATCGTTGAATACTGTCAAAGCCACAAAATCGACTTAAATGATTTAAAATGTAATAGGTTGTGATGGGACTGCCACTAACACTGGTTATAAATCAGGAGTTATTAGATTGACTGAGTTGAAGTTGCAAAAACCATTACAGTGGCTTATATGCCAACTCCTCCTGTATTTTTGGTGCCCACCATGTATTTAATTTAATACGTTTAACTAGATCCTTCGATGACAAAGTCAGATCTATAATTGATCCTGTGATACAAAGGAATGCTTTTTTCGCTCACCCCGAAAACATACTGGTTGCTATGGTATCGGATGAGAGGAAAGTTGTGAGAGAACTTGCTCTTAGAAAAATTTTACAAGCAAGACGTCAGCCAACCAGTAATTCTGTCAGGGTGTTTAAATTGCCTCAGCTCAATTTTCTTGCAACTGATTATATAGACATGATAATCTGGGCTGAGTGTCAAGTTACACCTCCGCCAATAATGAGCCATTTGTCTGAAGAGGATTTGCAGAAGATGAATAGACAACGTCTCACCGTCTCGAGATGTAATTTTCTCTGAATTTCCATGTCACACGCAGGCTGTAGAACGTTGCATAAAACTTGTGACGGAAGCATCGATCACGGTGGCTTCAAAAAATGCACGAGATGGAATTATTCGGACTAGAGATGGGCGGCGGGAAAATACCCGGGGTAGATATCGGGTATTTACCGGGTATTTACCCAATCTACCCGATATTTACCTTTTCTACCCTAATGGGTGGGTATAAATAAATATTGTAATAAAATGGGTCATAAATTGAATTTAATCGTGAAAAAATGTTTTCTTGGTATTGTATAATATATTTATATTTTATTAATATAGTTCTATAAACATATATCGAAGTATTTGTATTGAATAAGGAATTTGTTAAATATCATTGACATGCTTGTGTGTTTGTTACCTCCTCCTCCTAAACGGCTGAACCGATGGGGATGAAATTTTGTGTGCTTATTATAGTTCCTCTCAAGTAACAATTTCTGGTCCTATAGTGGTCGAGGACACCAAATTAAATCACACTAAATGGTCCTATAAATAGTCTATATTAGTACTGTAGAGCCGATTTGGCGCAATTATGCAGCCATTTAGTGATATAATAGGCCTATAGCAGTATCATCCGTGACGTCTAAGGTCTATAATGGTGATGTAATGATGACTATTGTGCTAATTTGTTGACATAGAGGACACAGTAACGCTATTATAGTATCAATGTATGCTATAGTAGCATTTGAGATTCCGTTATACAGGTTATTTTGTTCTATAATAGCAGTTGCCGTCCCTTTTAATGCGAAATTTCTAAAATAATTAATGTGTGTAATATTTAACAAAAACTGTTCTAAACGAGGAACTTAACGAAAAGTGGCGTGTGAACTTGTGAAGTTTAGTGTCAATTAACGTAATTTGGATTTCGTATACTTCCATCATTACTGCAAAAAGGTATGCGATGGAAATTTTACCGTTAAAAGAATATTAGTTTAATGGAGTATTTAAATGCGCCCTCGATTTATACCATGTTTTGAATAAAATAAATAAATATAATTTAATACAATAAAATTATTGGCACCATAGTTTCTACTATGAATCCAAGAAGTAAAACATACGCTTTTATAGTTCGACTATATCACTTATCATACGCATTCACTGCCATAAGCCCGCCATCGTGGATTCAATTAGGGTTGCATGAGAATTTAACTAATGATCCAGTTTAACTTATAAGTTCTTTATATAGAAAACAATACTTGTTTTCAATGTTTTACTATAGAAAGATCTTTTAAACAGTATTAATAAATGTGGTTTTCTTTTTAGTATGACAAATCTAAACTACAATTGGTCGCTATGTGTATTTTTAAAGTTAATTTCTAGAAAAACACTGTACGGAACCAGATACCGCATCTTTGGCCTGATTTCATAATTACGATGTATAAACACCATAAAGCAGCCTTTTAAGGTCAAAATTGTCATTTAAAAGTAATTGTTTTCTACTCTTATATATCTGATTTGGTTTATAAAACATATAGTAAACTCAGCTATAACGCTATTGTGTTTTAAAAGAGATACCAAAATCATTATTCAACAGGTCTGTGATATTTAAAGAGTCATTGTGGCGTATACGGCGATGAGATATAAAAGGCATTAGAAAACGACTACAACCTTTTCAAAGCTATATAAACGTATCCTGAAAACTTCATTATAAAAATAGCTCTATAATGGTATTCATATCACTACTATACAGTGTTAAATACTATAGCAGTGTTTTCCAAAGCCACTATATCCCAAAATAGTGGTATAGTTAGGTTTTAAATCTGTTAAAACACAACTACTAAAAATACTATAAGCGGCTTGTTGGTAACCTTAATAGCGCAGATTGATTGCATAACAGTGATTTCTAACACCATTATACAGTAATATTGTTCTATAATAGTCATATTTGATCCTATTATAGACCAGGCCTATAGCGGCTCTATAAAATGGTGATATAAACGTTTACATCACTTCCTAATAACACCTTTTAGCTGTATAACGCAACAACTATAGCGGCTTGTCGGGAACCTTAGTAGCGCAAATTGATTGCATAGCAGTGATTCCTAACACTATTATACAATAATATAGACCTATAGTAGTCATATTTGATCCTGTTATAGACCAGGCCTATAGCGGCTCTATAAAATGGTGATATAAACGTTTACATCACTTCCTAATAACACCTTTTAGCGGTACAAGCTTATAGAGCTAAAAGGTGTGACTGGAGGCTTTTATACGACAGGCGGTCACGCCGAAAACCTTTATACGACATCTATAGTAGCTTTTAGCGTCGAAAACCAAAATTATAGCACTAAAATGTTACTTGCTGTTTGTTTGGTAAAGCCTACTATCTAGCCGAAGTCCAGTATCTAGCCGAAGTCACATAGAAGGCATTATTACAGTCCGAATTCAAAGCAAGTGTTAATTAAAATCACACATGGACGTGGCGCTTGTTTAACTAAGTACAAACTAAATTATAAGTATCCCATAAATAAAAATAAAAAAAAGTAACTGACCGGTCAACTGACTTATTGCACCCTTTCAATACGGATGCACCTACCTGGCGTTTTGCAAAGCTGTGACCTCATTGGCTAATGAATTTGAATTTGTCTGTCCACCGTGTTTAAGTTAAGTAAGTTATTTGAATACTTAGTGGGCCTAAAACATCTGGGGAATACAACTTTTTAATTGAATGTGGTAAATTACACATGATATATGGAATATTTGGAATCTCTGTTAACATTTTAATATTAGTTAGTCAAATATATATATTTATTTTAGTAGAAAAATATATTTCAGTCATGTAAATTAAGAATAATCTTTAATTTCATAGATTATTTTTTATACCCGCTCATTTGGGTAGATACGGGTAAATACCGGGTAGATTGGGTAGATATGGGTATTTTCCCGGTATTTACCCGTCAGCGCCCATCTCTAATTCGGACCAAACTGAAATCCAGATCTGTAATGCCATCTTTTGATAATAAGGCACAATACAACCGCTAACGTCGTTAAAGTACAAGTTTTTCAACACTTACATTTTCGAGATTATACTTCTACATTGTGACGAATTGCTTTTTATTGTATGTATGTATGTACAATGGATGAGTCAAAAATACAATTTCTTGTACGATTTCAAGTGTTTTATGGTAAAATCATGTTATAAAATTGTTTGAATTTTATGTTTTTAGTCCGATACAATTCTATATGAAATTATTTTTACGTTCGCATCACATAATTTGTTAAGACAATGTAAGCACAGGGAGAAAATTGTCCTGTCTGGGACATGCCTTTACAAGAAATTATATTTGAAAAAGTAACAAATAACACGTTCGGATTTCAAATATTCTTTGCACTCTTGTGGATAAAATGCGATTTTGCTATTTGTTTTTAAAGAATAAAATGTTTTTAAAGAAATTTAAAGAATATGAAACTAACTAGCATGTGAACCAAATAGCATGTAGTATTAGTTTAAGTAATATTGTATACCCGAAAAGGGTTACCGTTGAGACATATGTTTGTGTAAAAATTGTAATCCATTGTACACGGTAAACAATAAATCATTTCTGTTCTATTCTATTCTAATAAAAAAGTCTTTTCCGAGCTAGTGAGGTGAAAATTCGTTTATTACTTAGGTACCATTCGTATTTATGAAAAATCAGCAGCTGTCCTTCTACACGCAACCATTTGTTTTAGATGATTTAGATTATGCCTACAGTTTGGCGTACGAATAATTTTCACGTTAATAAATTTCTATTTTTAATGGTACTTAATAGCCTTCATCTTTGTGGCTTACAAGCAGAATAAATTAAAAACATGAATTCTAGTTAAAACATTATCTTTCACAGAATTGTCAATTTTTGAATTAGATATCTTTAGTATCAAATGAAAAATATATTTCAAGATAAGTAAAAATGGTAGGACACTTTGTAGTGGTTATGAAAGGAATAAACTGAAAGTGGAACAAAAGGAACCCTTATTGAAGTTGGCAACCTAATCTTTTGTCTAGCTAGAATGTTTTGAAATCACGTCCGCGCAGTGTTTCTGGAAGACTTCTTAAAAGAAATCTAACAAATAATTATACCACTTTGTAGAAAATCAGTTCCAAAGTTACCTATTACCAACCGCTTTAATTAACAGTTAAAACATAATTATACCCTGGCCCATTACTTTGAAATCACGCAAAGGCAATGCAAGGAGTACAAAAATAGTTGAGACTTGATAAGAAGTTCAAAGTCCTAGTCATTGGTTAAAACAGATAGGTACCTACCTATTACTTATTATGATCTCTGAACAATTCGACTTCAAAATCCCCCCCCCCCCCCCCTCGTATTCCCCCTGTACTCGTAACATTGATTTTTAGGGGTATAAATTAAATTCTACTCAATACTTAATAAACGCTATGGTCGGCATTAATGTTTATTCCGTTTCAGTGCTTATTACAAGCGAGTGGTCCCCAGGCGAGAAAACCGGTCGTTTAACGACGTAAACTCGGGTTCATGATACATTCGAGAATCATATTAGTACAGCAATGAAGCGACGTGAAACCTAACCAGTGTGCGATATATCATATCATTTATGGCTCATTAAAATATTATATTAAGATAGATATATACTATACGAGTATACCTATGTACAGTCAACCAATCTGAAATCCTAGGCCACTGTAGAACCCTTTCACAATAAAAGTCAAACTGACTTCTCTAGCAAATGAAGCACGATGTCAATACGACAGGGTTCTAGAGTGGCCTAGAATTCTAATTGTTTGACTGTACATATGTATATTCTCGCCTGCTTATAGAGAAGTAGGTAGAAATCACGGATTTTTATTTAGTTTCGATCCTCTAAACCACTTTTATAACATAACGTTCTTCATACATACTCATCGGTTTCGGGTACTTCTGATCTGGCAGTTTTGCAATATTTCCTCAATATTTATTATTATGTATCCATACTAATATTATAAATGGGAAAGTGTTTGTTTGTTTGTCCGTCTTTCAGGGCAAAACGGAGCGACGATTTGACGTGATTTTTTAAGTGGAGATAGTTGAAGGGACGGAAAGTGACATAGGCTACTTTTTGTCTCTTTCTAACGCGAGCGAAGCCGCGGGCAAAAGCTAGTTATATATAAATATAAATAACCCATATAACCATAATCGGTCGCCGTTCCTACGCAAATCCTCCTATTTTGTGTACACACAGGTCTTTGGGTCTCAATGCTTAGTCGCAGTACGGTCGACGTTTAGTAGCGGCGACCCAAATGGGGACGATTGGTAACAGGCACAAATGGTCACAGAAGTGACAGAAGTGTGCACTACGCGTGCACACATTGTTACCGTTTGGCGACTACTTTCCCAAAATCATTCGTTCATTTCATTCTTTTCAAATGGCGACTGTCAGAGACGTCAAAGTAAAAAAGAAATAAAATCATTTGACATTAAAATGTAATGGCGTAAATAAATTTGTTAAAGATAAAATATTGTTTAAAATATTGCATTTGTAATATAATGTGGGCTAATTACCATGGCCAATTAAATTGCTCGAGTGATTTCATAAAATAAGTCTAAATTTATCAACGCGCCATCAATTTACCTCAGTTTAACCAGTAATAATATTATTGACTACTCGGTGTTTGCGTGTTATGTATATTGATTGGTGAAGTTTTAGTGCTCCGGTGTATATACTATACTGAAATAATAAAAATAATGCCTAGAAAACCAATAAAGTTGTTAAAATATGGATTAAGACGGTAATATTCCATGTAAAAAACAGTCTCCAAACGGTCACCAAACGGTCGACAAACGGTCGCAAAATGGTCGCAGCGTACACGCGTGACCGAAAGCAGTGAATATTTATTATATTATCAAAATGGCTTCATGTATTATTTTTTTCCAGGTATCCTCAAACTTCATAAACAATTAAATATGCCGTCGTACTCAGTTGCCCTCACTAAAGAAGATTAAAAAAAAAACGTTGTAACGTGCGTACCGCGTTTAATCGCTTTAAAAAACCTATATTTTCGCCACCAATGGTACGAGGTTGACTTTTACTGTCCCTATTTAACAATATTAACAGCATGATAATCCGCCCAATAAGTTTGGCCTTTATTTAATACTTTAATTTAATAATATATTTACATTTTTTGCGTGGTTTGGTTTGGACCTTAGTGTCTTACATTTAGGAATCCATATGGCAAACCAATCAGAAGCAATCCAGTATTTTTGTGCGAACGAATACAAATCATCGAGCGAAGTGTCTAATCTTACTTTTGCAAATAAAAACAACTAGCGATAGCAGAAAAAATAAAAGTTTTACTTCAATATAACCTAAAAATCTCCGAAAAATCGAAAGACAACGGCAAATCTGTGCTGCCATCTAGTAAGGAGCAGCAAAACCGACCGAACTGCTTTACCGACGTCAGTTCTACTCCACTCCATAGATGTCGTTGTTTTCTATGCAATAATAATTCTGCCACTCGCCGCAACCATCACTGCATACTAAATACATATAGTACCACAATTTGCCACAAGGTCGCCACTGTCTATGAACTTATCGGTTCCGCTACTCACCGCTAACAGCGCTGCTATCAATCTACATCAGTTTCAACGCGTCACAATGGAAAAAATCTTGACTGTATCAGAAAGTATACAAGCCGACCTAGCTAATCAAAAGAAAGACATGAAGGATATGGAGAAAAACATAAAAGAAGCGATAAATAAAAATATAGATGAAAAATTTAGCCGCATAGAAACTAAAACTGAAGAATTAGAGCAAAAAATCGAACATCAACAAAAATCTATTGAATTTCTAGACAGACAAATGAGAAAGAAAAATGTAATTTTCTTCGGCATTCCTGAGTCAGAAAAAAATTACGAAGACTTATTAAGCCATGTTCTAGAAGTTATAAACGATAAAATGGAAATTGTTTGCTCAAAATCGGAAATCGAAACTGTAGTAAGACGCGGAAAAAAAAAACAATGACAAGGTGAGACCAGTCGTTGTAACCACCACAACCACGAGCCGAAAAATACAACTTCTAAAAAAGAAAAAATCACTAGAAAATACAGGTTTATATTTAAAAGAGGACTACACACCTAATATCTTACAAAAACGCAAGAACCTGCAAGAAGAGTTTAAGAGTAGACGAGACGCTGGGGAAATGGTTGTGCTGCGCTATGATAAAATAGTCACACTAAGACCTCAAAACCCACCATCTAATAGAACACCTAGAGTTACCGCCCCAAATAAAAGACATCTGTCAGAGTCACCAGAATCTGAGCACAGCGAGAAAACTACTAGCAACAATGAGCAAGTAAAACAAGCACTCAAGAAAAACAAACCCCAGAGCATAACCAGCTTTTTAAGAGCTCCACAACTAAATTTAGCAAGCTCTTCACAGCACCACCAAAAACCAGCGTCACAAACTCAAGAACCAAAATACTAATTATAATATCACCATCAGAGCAATCACTGACGCCCCCTCCCACTCTCCCAATTCGGCCGGTCACCGCGGGAGAGAATGACTGCAACCCTCCAACTTGCCAACAGCCAATGAAAACCATAAATAGACGACATCACAATCACACATATGGCTGGCAAATAATGGACGACACAAGCAAATCAAAGAGATAATTAGGCATTTCTGGAGGAGGCCTTTACCCTCAACAAAGAGGGGTTCTCGCTTAGCTATCGAAATTACAATACGATAGTATAGGTTATTGATTTTGTTATTTCATTCACATCACAAATATTTATTAATGTATAAATAATTGTATTTAAGAGTCAATTTTTGAAATGAAATGTAATATAATGTACCCATACAACCATTTCAGTCGCAAAATCTTCAAATCAGTAACTAACTGTCAAATGTGACATAACGCGTGGTAACGGCGTGCAAACAATGCGACCGTATTGATACAATAACAAAATGTAGTCGTCGTGTGCACTCGTTACGGTAACAAAATGTGTACGAATTTGTGGCTGTCAATGTCACTGTCAGAATGACTTTTAACGACACTTTATTAGTCGACGTTTGCACACATAACGGTAACAACATGTGGACGAATTTGTGGCTGTCATTGTCACTGTCAGAACGGTTTCTGACAGTGACATTGACAGAATTTGTACACACATGTGTAGGTCTGATTACCGAACTGCTCCTAAACCACTGTATCCGCAAATGACAATCTGAAATACGAAGGTTTCTCAAACTGTCTTGTGAAGTTGTGGACTGGTTGCTTTGAATCATTTAAATATGAGCGAATTAAATAATAATAAACGACGACGACCATTTAAGCACTCTTCGACATTTTATAGAAATGTGGGAAAGTTAAGAAAAGTGCAGAATGATAATACAAATAGATAAGCACTTTATAGTTACTTAATGTATTAAATATATAATTTTTAATTCTTATTGATAAAAATGAAGTGTAGTGTTGCTTTACACAATAAAAGTAGGAATCAAATGAAATAGAGTATTTACTGTGATATTAATAGAATTTCTGTTGCGCAATGATAGTTTTTTTCAGTACAGATGCTGCTTTTTTTAACGCAGTAGTGCGAGCAAATCAAGCAATGATTCATTTCTTGTCTGGTCGAAACTCTTAGCTTAGATTTAGGTACTGAAAATCGTCGTACGATACACGTGCGAAAAGGACATTCACAACTCGTGTCGATTTAAAACACTCCCTTCGTTCGTGTATTAATTTATTGCTACTCGTATCGATTTTCCTCTTTTCCGCACTCGTATCTACAAGTATTTTGTTTGGGTTACAAAAAAAAACACATTATTTACTCTACTACGTTTTATTTATGTCTCTTTAACATTACAAATTTGTAGACACTTATCTATACAAAAATCTTGACAAAAGAAGTACAGATCGCTGAAATGAATGTTGATAGTAATATTAATGAAGACTACTTCAACAAGTGTCAATTGTGAAATGCCGCACAATACTAGTTGCTCTATAGAAGACCATAATAATATGATCCCCGATCCTTTACAACCCGGCAGCTCGGTACGCACGTTACAATTTTTTTTAATCTTCTTTAGTGAGGGCAACTGAGTACGACGGCATATTTAATTGTTTATAAAGTTTGAGGATACCTGAAAAAAATGAATACAAGAAGCCATTCTGCTTTCGGTCACGCGTGTACGCTGCGACCATTTTGCGACCGTTTGTTGACCGTTTGGTGACCGTTTGGCGACTGTTTTTTACATGGAATATTACCGTCTTAATCCATATTTTAACAACTTTATTGGTTTTCTAGGCATTATTTTTATTATTTCAGTATAGTATATGCACCAGAGCACTAAAACTTCACCAATCAATATACATAACACGCAAACACCGAGTAGTCAATAATATTATTACTGGTTAAACTGAGGTAAATTGATGGCGCGTTGATAAATTTAGACTTATTTTATGAAATCACTCGAGCAATTTAATTGGCCATGGTAATTAGCCCACATTATATTACAAATGCAAACAATATTTATCTTTAACAAATTCTTACGCCATTACATTATAATGTCAAATGATTTTATTTCTTTTTTACTTTGACGTCTCTGACAGTCGCCATTTGAAAAGAATGAAATGAACGAATGATTTTGGGAAAGTAGTCGCCAAACGGTAACAATGTGTGCACGCGTAGTGCACACTTCTGTCACTTCTGTGACCATTTGTGCCTGTTACCAATCGTCCCCATTTGGGTCGCCGCGACTAAACGTCGACCGTACTGCGACTAAGCATTGAGACCCGAAGACCTGTGTGTACACAAAATAGGAGGATTTGCGTAGGAACGGCGACCGATTATGGTTATATGGGTATTGTAATGTAGAATAAATAAGTGAATACCAAGGAAATAATAAAAACTGCATGGTTTTGGGTCAGAGTTTTATACATACTTATAATTTTTTTTTGTTATTTATGAAGAATTTAATGTGAATATTTTTGAAATGAAATGTAATTTTAATATATTATATTTATTTATAATTACACTTTTAATAATTTATTGAAATATGGTAACAAAACTATTTAATAAAATGTATGTACATATGATTTATAATTTTAATTGTTAGAAAATACTCACGTAATAATCAAAACTGCATGGTATAGGCACGGTTTTTAAATACCTCTATATACTTAATTATTATTTTTCGATACAAATAATTTTATATGATTATTTTCGAAATGAAGTGTGTTTGATGTATTTTAGTTTATAATAAATTAATAAGTACTCTGTAATTAATCAAAACTGCATGATATAGAGTAACGATTTTAAAATATTTTATTTTTCTGTTAAAAAAAAAATCTATGTTATTATTTTGCTTGATTGTTATTTTATTTGATTGGCGAGAAATAAAAGGCTTTTTTATTTTTATTTTATTTTATTTATTTATGGCAAACCACCACGCCAGTGGAGCTGGGCCGAGAGTAGGTGATGAGCCGTGTCGCATGCTTTTTTATTCTGTTCTTCTATTACACATTAACGTAAATGAGGAGGCTCACTGACATTTTACCCCGCCAGGCGGCGCCTATGCAAGAGTCTAGGCATGTCACTGTCATTCATATGTGTGAGAGAGAGAAAAAAACATAATTATCAGCTTCTCGCTCTCACGTCTCACGGACTAATAGGGTGGCGCCATCTGTCGTATCCTTTGAGTGTTCCTCCTCATTACGTGCCTATTTCTACATAAGTAATATTTTAGGTAGATTAAAAACAGACGTTTCCCACCGAAAATAAAGTCCAAAGTAATTTAAAAAAATACATATTTATTTTAGGCATGCGATTTGACAGTCGTTGAAAAGAGTATATACTTGTCAGTACATACATCTATCTCACGTTTTTCTCTTCTACTATTTGACAGATCTCCGTCATCTTGTGAAATGTATTCTTCCATTCTTCAGAATCGTTGAAGCAACGCTTGTTACAAACACGCGAAAGCTATGCAAAGTCTAATTTCGACCCATATGTCACGGCCAGGTATAGCCCCGGCGATTATCGTTAGACTTACAAGCCACAGGTTACGTGTTCAAATCTCAGTCGTCGCATACGTAGGTCGTAGATATTACAGCTTTTTTAATTCATTTTTTTAATGTTTTATTTATATTATAAGTTGATAAGTACAAGCTACTGCAATGACATTAAATACAAGGAAGCACAATTCATAACCAAAATGTTTTAAAAATCTGGGTCTAAATTGCATTTATAACATTCTTGTTGATGCTAATAACGTTAACTTCTTATCTGCTTAGGAAAAAAATCGTTCATGCCATAACCAACTTAGTGTATAAAGACCTAAGTATCAAAATTGCAAATGGAACTGCGACACACTAAAAACTCTTTATCAAAATACCTTTTGTCATAATATGCTCAAATGACTTAAATGTCAAAATGAATTGCGAACGTATATTGAACGAATGGAGCGGCTACCAATATATAATAAGTATGTAGGTATTAGATATTTCCAATTTATTCCATAAATAGAAATACCTAAAAAAGGCCGCAATTTTACTTCTTCATTACATAAACTTTAAAAATACCCTACTGTATCATCTTTATCTTGGTCACTTGTACTACGTTTATTACAATAAATGTATGTAATGTATGTATGTGTAAATTTCCTAACATGTCATATCTTGTTGTCACAAAGAAAAATTTACAGGGCTTCCAAGAATCTCGAGATGGAAGGATACAAATTAAAATATTTTCTATGAAAATAATTAAATTCGACAGCAGACAACCCAAAGGTTAATCGGATTTATTTATTATAGGCATTTGTTTTAAATTAAATACCAGTGGCTCTGATCTGATAGTGGGATATTCTTTAAAATTTATTTTCAAAAGGAGATTTAATGTTGGTAATGCCATTCAAATAATATTAGAAGTGTCTACGCGAGTGTCCGAATTTAATTATAGGATAGCACATATTGAAAGTACTGTAATATGGGTACAGAAGCCTGCCTATTGAAATATAAAATACATAGCAAAAAGTATAGAAAGAACCTACTACTTTTCGACTTTTTATTTACACTACATACTGACCATACAACTGACTCTAATTAATCTTGGTTTTCAAAAGTGTAAAATGTAGACCTAAGTGCGTTTTCGCATTATCCGATCCGATATCGGATGACGGACCGATATCCCATACATTACAGGCGGAATCTTGGATTCATTCATCTATTGATATCCTTCCGACATCCGTTATCGGATCGGATAATGTGAAAACGGTCTAATAGCGACTCAATTAGTTTTTGTTCCTTGACGGTCATTAATTTGAACTAATAAAATTATTTATTTAAATCTATACAATTACAACGAGTATTATAATGTATTATACATTCATTTTGTAATGTAATCCAACGAAATAACTTATAGAAATATATTTTACCCTTTTTGCTTGTTTTCCGATTACTATTTAGCCAATTTTTCATTGAGTCATACCATGGACTTTCAATAGGGACTGAGCTCACACTTTTTTTGCCATAATAAATTGAACTTTATCACCGGTGCAGAAAAACGTTCTTATTTAATTCGGTATTAGGTAGTTTCAACTCAGTTGAGGCCACGCACACTATAACACTGTCATGTAAAATAATACAACGAGATTTTGAAATTAGTGTTCTTACTGTGTACCGACTGCAGATTCAACAGTGAATTGCAAGAAAGACCAAAAAGTTTATATTAACTATTTTGTTAAGAATTACGTCTATAGAATAATTTTCAAACAAAACAGAAAATAAAATATCTCGTGTGTGATTAATTAATTGTCAGATTATGATTGTAATATTAATCGTAGAAATCAAAGATATTTTATTAGATTGCCTTATTATCATCGTAGCTGTTAAAATGGTGTTTACCTATTTTTTCATTAGTTATTAGCAGACATAGAAGTCGCAGTAGCAATAACGTCAATTAACATAGGGACATCCTTCCGATACAAAATATATCGATAGCTGAATAATTATTTGGAAGTGAAATTTCATATGAGCTATAAAGTTCACCGGATAATACCATTACTGCTTTTAATACCATTAATGATAAGTCTATCAATAAATAATAATGTTTTTCAAAAATATATTGATAGTTTTTTTACATTCACTCACTCATTTCATTCATTCATTTTTTTGCAATCAGTACTAATCTTCATTTAGCTGTGTGTGTTATCATTCACTTCAACCTCCGTGGAATTACCTATACGATGTTGAACCTTAGGTTACCTTCAATCAATACTAATACTGAAATAAATGTTATATACAACAAAAAAAACAATATTTTAAATAAAGGGGGTAAAAAGGCGGCAAAAGAAAAATAAAATAAAAAATAAAAACCAAAAAAAGTTCATTTCGACTGCCGGGGATCGAACCCACGACATCAGGACCGTCCGTCATTTTACGTTACGCTAGTACAACCTGAGCTATTTAAGCGATGGTAATGGCGACGAAATATATTATTATACCATGATGTAATGAAAATGCGGTTGAACACATGAGTCACTTTTGAAATAATGCAGGAAATTACATCGTCAATGGTAGAGAGTTTGTAGGTAAGAAGAATATGAAAATACTTATTTCAGTACGTACGTATGTGGTTTTAGCGCTTCTTGGCGAGCATTAAAAGGTGGATTAATTTTTATTCTTCTTTATTATGATCCTAACGAAAAGTCTGTTCCAATTTTTTTGCTTATGTAATTTTTGCCGTGAATGTTTTTCCGAGCTAGTAAAATATTGAACATCCGTCTTGTTTTTGGGGTGGTTTCAGTTTTCATAGTGTTTCAACACATAATGTATATACAAAACAACCATAACTTCACTTGTCCTTTTATTGCTTGTGTCATAACTGATTTAATTAGTCCGCTTTTTGCTACTACGAAGTATCATTCACAAAAATAGGTGGTTTCTTAATGTGTTATAAAGGTCATAAATTAAAGTAGACGAATTTAAAACAAAAGTCCTGATTCCATTTTCGCCTGATTTTTAGTGAATTAAAATAATATTTTTTTTATTCTATTATACGTTTTTTGTCACAAATTTTGGTGGCTTAACTAAAAAAACTATTTCAAATTACCAAATTTAATTTTTGGTGACATAAAAAGTACTGTTATAGAATTAAGTTATTTTCCCAGTAGTAGCAAGACCGGATGGTTCCTAGGCTATGCTGGGTTGTAAAGGATCGGGGATCATATTATTATGGTCTTCTATAGAGCAACTAGTATTTTGCGGCATTTCACAATTGACACTTGTTGAAGTAGTCGTCATTAATATTACTATCAACATTAATTTCAGCGATCTGTACTTCTTAAGTCAAGATACAAAAAAAGTGTCTACAAATTTGTAATGTTAAAGAGACATAAATAAAACGTAGTAGAGTAAATAATGTGTTTTTTTTGTAACCCAAACAAAATACTTGTAGATACGAGTGCGGAAAAGAGGAAAATCGATACGAGTAGCGATAAATTAATACACGAACGAAGGGAGTGTTTTACTTCGACACGAGTTGTGAATGTCCTTTTCGCACGTGTAACGTACGACGATTTTCAGTACCTAAATCTAAGCTAAGAGTTTCGACCAGACAAGAAATGAATCATTGCTTGATTTGCTCGCAATACTGCGTTAGAAAAAGCAGCATCTGTACTGAAAAAAACTATCATTACGCAACAGAAATTCTATTAATATCACAGTAAATACTCTATTTCATTTGATTCCTACTTTTATTGTGTAAAGCAACACTACACTTCATTTTTATCAATAAGAATTAAAAATTATATATTTAATACATTAAGTAACTATAAAGTGCTTATCTGTTTGTATTATCATTCTGCACTTTTCTTAATTTTCCCACATTTCTATAAAATGTCGAAGAGTGCTTAAATGGTCGTCGTCGTTTATTATTATTTAATTCGCTCATATTTAAATGAAGCAACCAGTCCACAACTTCACAAGACAGTTTGCGAAACCTTCGTATTTCAGATTGTCATTTGCGGATACAGTGGTTTAGGAGCAGTTCGGTAATCAGACCTACACATGTGTGTACAAATTCTGTCAATGTCAATGTCACTGTCAGAACGGTTTCTGACAGTGACAATGACAGCCACAAACTCGTCCACATGTTGTTACCGTTATGTGTGCAAACGTCGACTAATAAAGTGTCGTTAAAAGTCATTCTGACAGTGACATTGACAGCCACAAATTCGTACACATTTTGTTACCGTAACGAGTGCACACGACGACTACATTTTGTTATTGTATCAATACGGTCGCATTGTTTGCACGACGTTACGAGGGCTGATTGGAAAGTTCGCGGCCTGACCATTAAAAAAAAACTTAGTTTCTTTTTCCTGCCGTCATTTTGAACTGTCATTATTTAGTTGTCATCCCGCGAAATTTTAATTAAATGCAATATTTTAAAATAAGTTTTTCCTCTCATTTAAAAATACGTGTAAGCAGTTTTTTCACAATGGTCAATTTGGAGCAACGTGATGTAATTAAATATCTTCATAGAAAAGGATTGACTGCGAAACAAATTTATGAAGATATGCAGTGTACATTAGGGCAATCCGGTCCATCATATACGATGGTAAAAAAGTGGGCAGCTGAATTCAAGCGGGGACGAGTCAGTATCGCAGATGACCCTCGCTCCGGGAGGCCAACTACTGCGACCAATCCAAATAATGTGGCAACTGTATGCAAAATGATAATCCAAGACCGACGGTTAAAAGTGAGAGAAATAGCCGACATCGTAGGCATTACCACGCGTTATGTCACATTTGACAGTTAGTTACTGATTTGAAGATTTTGCGACTGAAATGGTTGTATGGGAAGTATAAACTATCTTCTCTAGCTAGATGCCCAATCCATCTTGACAAACACATCTCAAACTTTCTCACTACATCTTCATTCACTTCTCTCTTATCAACATATTTGTCTGGAACTCTCAATTACACTGTTTCCCCCACACCCATTTTTTACTACAATACATAAATATAGGCACACTACTCTTTTGCGACACTTTATAGCTCCTTATCAAAACTTAAACTCTATTTTTTTCCGTCTCTTGTAAATACTTATGTATACCTAAGCATTATGATTTAAAAATAAGTCTCTGTATTTTATTTGATAGCTAGGTACATAATTTCTCAATTATAAACTCTTGGACTTATCATTAACTATATCTTCTAGCGCACCGCAAACCGCCAGTAACTTGCAATAATATTATTTTAAATTAGATCTCGACCAATGAGAACGTGACTGCCGTACTATATAGACTAGGTAGAATAGGTAGATCCATTTTGATTTATTTTCCCGCAGTTATCTAAGTTATTTTTTATGTTAACATTTTAAAATGAATGTAATAAATTCACAACAAACTTTTCTTAATATGAATACAATTTAGTGAACATTACGATTATGATATCTGGGATAAAATGTAAGTTTTCAAAGTTATAATAAAACGAAAATTTTGAAGACCACCTGCTGCGAGGAGTTTTGTTCTTAAATGTGAGATATGTAAAACGTGACATGATATCCTAATCTAATAAATTATGTCAGAGTGTGTATGTGTAAGACATGTGATACAATATTTTAAGTTATGATAATACGAAAACATAAGTAGCATAAGTAGCGGATGAAACAACGTATCAAAAGTACATACCTGACATCAATAACTTATAAATATCGACAAATCTGTAGAGTTCATGGTCATAAATGTCAATGTTTAATTAATTTTTCACCTCACTAGCTCGGAAAGGACTTTTTTATTCATTAAAAACAGATAGCAAAATCGCATTTTATCCCCAAGAGTGCAAAGAATATTTGAAATCCGAACGTGTCATTAGGTACTAGTGATGCGAACGTAAAAATAATTTCATATCGAATTGTATCCGACTAAAAATATTAAATTCAAACAATTTTATAACATGATTTTACCATAAAACACTTGAAATCGTACAAGAAATTGTATTTTTGACTCTTCCATTGTACTTATTCAGAACATACCTTAAGTAACATTGCAATCGTGAAACGGAACGCACCCAAATAGATTTTTCTTCTTGATTCTTAATTTGAAACTTTTGTGGTGTCGGTCGGTGCATCGTGGAAATTGTAATAAACGCAAATTGACTTATTTCTGTGCAATTATGTTCCAGTTGTTTTAATTGCGTGTTTCCTCGCGTTAGTGAGGTGAAAAGTTATGTGTTACACACGGGATGCAAAGTTATTTTACCTCGTGTGTATTTGCAACACTCTCTACGCTCAGGATTCTATTTTTGAACTACTCGCTTCGCTCAGGATTCTATTTTCGAACCACTCGCTTCGCTCGTGGTTCAACCATAGAATCCATTCGCTGGCTCGTAGTTCAACCCTAGAATCCATTCGCTAGTTCGTGTTGCAATTCCACACTCGGTTAAAATACAACTTTGCTCCCTTGTATAACAAATAACTATTATACACACAAAAAGAGATTTTCTTTTTGTTTAGCTGTTACAAAAGGGTATTTACTTCTAAAGCGTTATTTGATCCGCTATTTTTCATGTGAGCTGTACTAAAGGAATGTTATTTTAATTGTTTCTTGTCTCTTGTCGACTTGGCATCCCAGTGGAGTGATACATTGCTGAATTATAATAAAAACTCGTTAAATCTTTATTTACATTAACATATTTACATAATTATTATTATAAGAAACTAAAACTAAACTTAAAATCTAGCTAATGTCTAAAATAGGCCCTTGAGGCATTGTACCAAGGATACTTGCGATATTTCCTCGCTGTATCGCAATGCTGATACGTTGTGCGAGGAAGTCGCCAGCTCTTCGATCACCAGTTACCTCAACCAAACGCTTTGCGATTTCTGTTAAAAACTTGTTCGCGCTGGAACCCCATGGACCTAGAGTTTCTACGCCAAAAGGTACGAAAGGGTATTCTTTGTCAGACTCTTTTATGTAGATTTAATTTTCCAGTACATTATTCAAAGTGAAATTAGGAATTACATTGTAACCTGACTAGATAGTTATAGCTCACGAAAAGGGTTCAATCGCTTTATTAAAATTGTGTTCTGAAACTACGAGTAAGATCTTAATTGATCTACTTACAGATTTTTTTCTCACAGTTTCAAACATTTATTTCATACCTCCGGCGGTCTGTAATTTCTACACTACAGACTACAGTAAGGTCAGTGTGGGGAAGACCGTCTACCCAGAAAGACCGTCTACTGAATATAACATTTGTATTTATACATCTATCACTTCTTACACCTCCGAAGGTATACCAGTTTTTCATCCTTAATCCATTGGTGGTCAATAGATATCCCTAGGACGAACACTAGTTAGCAAAATACTTGATTCGTGTTTCGAACTCGATCATCGAGTTCAACAAGGTGAAGCAGTCGGAATATTTGTGCATTATGTATGTAACGTAGTAATTTTATAATCGTTATATTGTCTTCGGTTACCGCGATAGTTACTCATGAAATAAAACTATGGAAACGGATTAAATCGCGTATAATGAATTTAAAATACATCCCGACGTTTCGAACTCTTTACAGCGTTCGTGGTCAACGGGTGACTGAGGAAAAATTAAAATGTGCAAAAGCTACCCACTTACAAGAAATATTAACGAACCATGACCACAAATAATATAGATTTCTAAGGCAGGTTCACACACTATTAATAAAGCTAGTTATACAATATTCAAAAAATTTAATAACTTTAATAGAGAGGATGGCTTTACTTTACCACCGGCTTGGGATCCAGTAGTACATCTGATAATGGAACAAGCACGACGAAGGCTGTGAGGCATTTGTGTTGTATGGTGTTGGACATTTGCAGTTTGTTTCTTTGTCAATTTTGTGTAGATTAATTGGTTAATTATTTTTTAACAGAGTAATGGTAAAATTTTCTGAATATTGTATAACTAGCTTTATTAATAGTGTGTGAACCTGCCTTAGAAATCTATATTATTTGTGGTCATGGTTCGTTAATATTTCTTGTAAGTAGGTAGCTTTTGCACATTTTAATTTTTCCTCAGTCACCCGTTGACCACGAACGCTGTAAAGAGTTCGAAACGTCGGGATGTATTTTAAATTCATTATACGCGATTTAATCCGTTTCCATAGTTTTATTTTATAATCGTTCTTCCTGTCTAGTACAATGAATGCTCTTAAAACGCGTTCAATTTATTGTTTTAAGTATGTCCTGAAATATGTAACTTCGAAATTGTGCCTAGTCGGAAAGACCGGCATATAACGCCGTGTCTTGCGTGGGCGACGGTCGCGCGACCGTCACGCGACCGTCGCCGTCGCGTTTCATCGCATCGTCTACTTCCATATCGATAAGGTTTGATTTCGTATGCGTCGCATCGCCGTCGCGCGACTATCGCGCGACCGTCGCCCACGCAAGCCACGGCGTAGAGTAAGGCACCCTTTTTTAGGCTTTATGGGAAATAAGTCGAGTTTAAACGGGTGTTGTAGGTTAATTTTAATTATAAGTTTCGGCTTTGCTTTTGTCTGGACCTGAAAAAAGAAAGTTATCAACCTCATTTACGGGACACTCAGCAAGCTTCGTGGCCTAAACATGGTACTCGACGCTTTGTATTATATCACGATTGTATAAAATACTATTTTTATCACATAAGTTTACTTTAATTCACCAAAGTATTATAAAAGCTGTGTAGAATATAAAATTTGCTAGCCCATAGGACCATGCGGATCACTCCGGACTACTTTTATCGAATAGTCTAGTTTTATCCACTCAAATTTTATTTCAAATAAAGTATCGCGGTCTTGTCCGCACTGACCTTACTTTTTATTATACTGTGCTACAACTCTCGAGCAATAATCGTGTCGAGGTCGGTTCAAATAAAGGAAATTTTAAATTCGACTGTCACTCACTGGCCATACTGAACCGGAATATTAAAAATCGTTTTATGCTCCAACATAAAAATGTTGGTTACATTTTAAATAATTCAGTTCTTCATGTTTAACAATATTAAGGAATAAACCAAACCATTCTGTTTCAGGTTTATGATCGCTGAACATGTCGGGCATTCGAAGTTTCTTAAGAAATAAAATAGGTACTCTTTAAAAAAGTATTTTTAACGACAGAGACCTACATGTACTCGTACTTACCTAATATAAGTACTCAGTGCCACATATTGATCGAAATGTTACCTTAAAAAAACAATAATGATTAATTAATTTCACGAAACGTTCCTATATTCCTGGTAATTTCTTACAAAGTTTCAGGAGTCTCAAGCGTAGAAACTGCGACGTTAGGTATTTGTAGCAAATCGCAAGATCAAGTTATACCGGGCTTGAGACAAAATCTTACGTGAAATATTTAGTTGGATGATCCTTAGGTGTCGTAATTTATAGTCAGCTGGGCGTAACGTAGGACATAAATAACGTTCCTCTTGAAACCGGGGAGCACGTACACGTAGTACATAGCATCAAGCTGTGCAATGTGCATAAACCACCCGTAGGTTTTGCAAAATGCAACTTCCTCTGAATAAAATAACTAATATCTGGGTGACCGAGCCTCGCTCGGTTCTATTTTATTATATCACGTCTTTATATAAAAAAAAACTGTTGTAAAAAAAATAAAAACAAAAACTCATAGTTCTGAAATAACAGTACTTGCTAGTACGGATTACAATTAACAGATGGCGGTATGTGTCTATTATTTTGCGGATAATTCTAGAATGCACTTCTGTTTGAAGTATTGAATTTTAAAAATACTACTGAGATAACGGAAGAAGCTTAAAATTCGTAATAATAATTAAAGCACTTAATGAATACGCAAGTTTTGTCATCCGCGAATCATAAGTTAGTCAATGTTTGTTGTTTCGTATCCTTGACCTGTGTCGCCATCTAGTTTGATAATAAATAGTACCTACATCGAGCGAAAGAATTCTCAGTCTTACTTAACAATACAACTACTTCACACGAGATGGCGCGCGTTCCGCCACAAAAATTGTCATTCAAAAAAATTGTGTAATTTTCTATTCGTGGTAAGTATTTTTTCAGTAATATGAAATGACTTGAAAAAATTATTACATCTCGCCCGCGATTCATAAGTTACTCAATGTTTGTTGCTTCGTATACGGGGCCGTGACCTGTATTGTAACTCATGACTAAAATAAAATTAAGGGGGAAAAATCACTACCATGGGTGGAATTTCCAATATGTCTTGGAATTCCAGTAACTATTTAAGACGTAATATTTTCACGGTAGTAGTCGCTAGGAGTACCATTGATCTATATAGTATATCTATGACTGGGGATGAGCTTTTTGTAGCTGTTGGTAGAGCCCTGGAGTATCAATCCAGTTGCCGTGAGTTCAAGTCCCACCCATGGTAGTGATTTTTCCCCCTGAAATTCATTTTCAGTTTATAATATTTTAGTAATACCAAACAGATTTCGTAAGCAATTTGGGAGAAAACTTAACATTAACTAAAGAAAATTGCAGCAAAGGACCAACTTTCGTGATGGATCACGCGAAACCTATAAGTGCTAGAACCAAAGTGTCAATGAACGATTTGTAGTAAATTTATCAAGGATTACTTTTTTCCTACACGCTTTTTCTGTATCTACAACGGTTTTGTCAGAAATTGCGAAAAAGTGTCGCCATCTAGTTTTTGCAATAAATAGTACCTACATCGACCGAAAGAATTCTGCCTTAATAATACAACTACTCCACA
This sequence comes from Leguminivora glycinivorella, assembly GCF_023078275.1. Lineage (NCBI taxonomy): Eukaryota > Metazoa > Arthropoda > Insecta > Lepidoptera > Tortricidae > Leguminivora > Leguminivora glycinivorella. The sequence continues at coordinate 13,019,751 of NC_062976.1, forward strand.
CGAGATGGCGCGCGAAGAAAAACTCATGAAAACTCGAAAATTCGCGTTTTCCGGGACCTAAGGACAAGTTAGATCGACTTTTCACCCCCGAAAACCCCCACATAACAAATTTTAGCGAAATCGTTAGAGCGGTTTCCGAGATCGTCGGTGTATATAAATAAATAAATAAATAAATATACAAGAATTGCTCGTTTAAAAGTATAAGATTAGGCTTTAGAACTCGGCAGTTTCTGTGTACCTGGACTATTGAGATAACCTGTTTTCATTCACGTCACAAAATATATTAAACTAGCTTTTCCCCGCGGTTTCGCCCGCGTACTGATCTAATCTTGTTTTCCCATACAATCTTTGGCCGAATTTTCACCCCTTTCGAAGGTGAATTTTACAAAATCCCTTCTTAATGCTCCTCTAAACCTTATACGTGCCAAATTTGGAATCTCTAGGACCAATGCGCAATAGTTTCGGCTGTGTGTTGATATGTCAGTCAGCCAATCAGTTTCTTCTTTTATACCTCGGTATATTTAGATGTTACCTCCCTGCTGTCCAAGTTTTGTAGATATTGTAAGTACTCAAGTTGAATTAATGCTACATGTAAGTTTCTTGGATTAAATTCAATTTTGAATAGGGTTTATTTTCAACCACCCATATTATGATTCTTGAGGACAGCTTAAGGTTAAAAAACTTTAGATGGAAATTTTTAAGTTCACGTCTTAAGATTCTATTTGCATAATATAAGCCCGGAGTATAAAATTTATGGGGTGTAAAATCATACTTCACGCTTTATAAACCTGTGACTTTGTGCTAAGCGAAACAATACCGTAGTCTCTAGACGTTATTTACGTAACGGCGACACCCAAAAGCCGTCGCTGAAATTTCAATATCGAGTTGTCAAAGCGAAAACAAGTTAAAACGCTAAAGATTAAGGATTACGTTTATTCTTCAGTTTCCCATAATTCTCTGAGTATAGGCACTAGTTGTAGCTGCTGTGTAAGTTTTCAACATCTTATTTAAACTTAAATTGAGGCTCAAGGCACTGCAATCTGTGTCCTTTACTAAGTCTGTCTGAACATTGGAAGTTTCGCGATTTTCACAGTACTAATTGTTTTATTAATTTAAAGTAAAATGTTTCAAATCTTGCTTTCAATTCATACCAATTAAGTTAGATAATTTATTATTTTATTCTACATTATTTACTCGCTTGTAGTTTGAAAGGCTGAATTTATTGTTTAGCAACTAGTGATTTTACATAAAATTTGCGTGAAATGGCATTAACTTAATCTTACTATTCACTTAACAAGAACAGCTGCTGCGGTCATGACTTGGCCAACTGGCTACTCGTCACGTGAAAAAGAAACCATATAAGAACAAGGCTTTGACTGCAGGCAAAGTTGTTGTTCAGCAGCTCGTTGTGAAATTGATACTCGAGGCGATATTTTTCCATGTAGCCAATACTTAATAATATAATTTTTAAGAAAAAAGAAACCGCCTTCCTTTGGGCTTCTGGTGATAAATACTTTCAAATGTTGGATTATGTGATCAATCCGTCTGTATATTTTTTAATGTTTGTTATTCGATATCTCCGTCATTTCTGAACCAATTTTGAAATTTGGATGATTCTGAAGTACTTACAGATGAGAATGATTATCAGAACGGAACTCTAATCAGGAGCGGCTCACTCTTCATCAGCAGATCCACTGCATCGAATGTCACTGTTCTGGACGTAAGTGCATGCTGGTCTTATAAAAATACCAAAGTCACTATAAGTGTGCCGTTCAGATTTGAGGAGTTCCATTCTGACCATCATCAGCAGTTCCACTGCACCAAATGTCACTGTTCTGGACGTAAGTGCATGCTGTTCTTATAAAAATAGCAAAGTCACTATAAGTGTGCCGTTCAAATTTGAGGAGTTCCATTCTGACCATCATCAGGAGTTTCACTGCACCAAATGTCACTGTTCCGTACGTAAATGCATGCTGTTCCTTTAAAAACACAAAAATCACCATATGTATGGCTTTCAGATTTGAGGAGTTCTCTCAATTTCTCCAGGATCCCATCATCAGAACTGGGTTCTGAGAAAAATGGGACCAATCTGTATGCATATACATTCAATCAAAAAAAAAATTTCAAAATCGGTCCAGTAACGACGGAGATATCGAGGAACAAACATTAAAAAAAAAAACATACAGACGAATTGAGAACCCCTTCCGAACGAACGAATTGAGATTTGGAAGGCGGTTAACAAAAGATATAAAATAAATGTGAGAGCCGTGTTTCTCAATACCTACCATTTTAAATATGTCTCATGAAATTTAATTTCTTTAACATACTACATACCTATAGAACTATTAGTCCTACTGCTGGGAATAGGCCTCCTCCTACGTAAAAACTCAAAATATAAAAATGAAGCAACTCAGTTAGTCATCCGTTTATGAACAATCGAGCATTATTTTTATATACATATATCTCTTACACACATCGATACCAACTTCTGTCTTAAAACGGTGAACTAACAATGTGCCACAAGATACAAAATAAACAAATATTTACTTAATAATGAACACTCAGATAAATTTTATATTTTTGTCTTTGTATATTATTATTCAATGTCAATTTCATTGAAGCGCGTTTATTAGATTACCATGTTATTGACAGGTCAATGCTTTTGCAAAACGGAATTGCAAATCAATGCTTTTGTAAAACGGAATCTACCTACTTTATACGAGCCTAGCTTTCTTGGAGTTCCGTAGGAAGAATGGTAACTATTTCGTAACATCCGTATGTCACAGCCGTTTTATTCGAAAGAGTATTAGAATACTAATAAAAATCAATAAACATAATTAATATAATATAAAACTAACAAAAACAACACAACAACAACAACACACACACACACACACACAACACACACAACATTAATAACTATATAAAAATATATTTATATATATAATGTAATATTAATGTACATAAATGTTGAGTATTTATTTCCAAAGCTTCCGACGCTAAATTGTGTTATTTTTTTCATTAGATATCGTAAAATTGACATAAAAATGCAGTGACACTTAAATTTTGATCCTGAACCTTTTCATGAGCTAAAAATTATTTACACCGAATTCAGTTATCAATTTGACCACCTGACTATGACTGTTTTTTATTTTTCAAATTTAAACCTTTGCTAAATGCGCCTGGTGTCAAATAAATAACATATTGGAATCAGTTCACTTGGTAAATAATGACCTATTTTTTATAAGGTACAGCGGGGCAAATGTCGACTGGGGGGCAAATGTAACTGGTCCATTTTTTCCATGTTTTACAAAGTTTTCATTATTAAATAGAGTGTTCACCGGTTATGTATGGTAGGCGTTTTCAGTGGATACATGTAGAACTCAACATCATAGTGTAATAATGGGAAAAATGGATTAGTTACAACTGCCCCCAGTCGAGATTTGATCTGCTGTACCTTAACTATTTTTTTCTTATTTATTATTTACTGAAAATTGCTGTTGATTTCGTTACCTTGCACAAATTAGGCAAATTATCAATAGGCTACTTGACCCTTTTTCAAAGTATGTCTTATATTATTAATTACTGTCTAATTAAACGAAAAAAATAGTACCATATTTTATTACGACTTAAAAACCCGCAAAAAAATTATTTAAAGTTTACTTTGACGTGATCAGGCAAAAACAACATCAGCCATATTAATCTATAGGATATCTATGACATGACGTCAGTATATTTAGAAAAAATATTTCACATTGTCACACCCGTCAAGAACTATGAATTTTAATACAATAGAGGTTGCTTCTATGGAGATCAGATTACTACCTCTAATTTCCATAGTTGATCTGAATTATGTGACGTCACTCCATTGGCCAACACCGTTTTCGGTGTCTATAATTAAAAAAAAACATACACACATCTTTAATTAAAAATACGCAGTCATCACGCACTTTTAATGCCTGCAAGCTATAAATATTGATTTTTAAGTCAAATACTACAGAAAACAATAACTTGATGTGCTAAATTCGATACGAGTCTAGTAGCCTATAGACGCCACTGTACACAACTATACTCGAAGGTGGATACTTCAATCAAAAGTACTCGTAAGTAGCCTTTACATGACATTTTGTTTATTGTAAGTTTGTTTTGTAGGAAACCCTCGGTACGCGAATACCGAGCTCTCATCACCGAAATGTTTCTTAGACATGAAACCCTTCCTTTTGTGTAACGGCTTTTATTGTTATGTTACGGCTTTTATTAACGTAACTGTCTTAGACGCGTGGAAAGAAAAAAGAAAGAAAAACGCGAATATAATATTATTCTGAAGGCATTTAAATGAAATCAACTTTATTTTGAATGAAATCTCATACCTAGTCAGTTGACGACATGGCAAGATATTGGTTTTATTATAAGTACATCATCATATCATCCATGCGTTATCCCGGCATCGGCATTTGCCACGGCTCATGGGAGCCTGGGATTCGCTTTGACAACTAATCCCAAGATTCGGCTTAGGCACTAATTTTACGAAAGCGACTGCCATCTGACCTTCCAACCCGAATGGTAATAACTAGGCCTTATTGGAATTAGTCCGGTTTCCTTACTATGTTTTCCTTCACCGCAATTGATTCCTTTATTATATGTAGGTACATATTATGTACTTATTAAATAATCTTACAGTGATAAAATTGCCTGCTGCTAGGTAACCCTATTATTATTGTAAATCTGTCTGTGTAAGGGTAACATTTTAGTGCATGTTTGAGAAAACAATATTTATGTACTTTTTTCATTACAAATTTTATAAAAAAATAATAATTTCAAAAGTTACACAACGTAAAAATCGTGTAGTGATTCCGTTTCTTTGCTCGCGAAGTGTACATACTCACTTCTATAAAAAAGTGGAAACCGAATAATTGCCAATTATTGTCGTTCAAAAACATTCAAAACAGGTGTAGTACCTACCTATACCTTTATTCTTATCATTAGGCTTGGGACTTTTGGATGCTCGCTATGGTTCAGGCATCCGCAGAGTCGCCATTATGTTAAAAAAAATTTTTCGAAGTCAAAGTCAAAGCCTGGAAATAAAACATGTTAGATGTCATGATCTATACGTATACCTATAACAATATGCAATTAATTTTATCACAAATTTATTACACACACGTGTCGAAGTTCAAAGTTGACGCGATATGCATAATTATATACTATATACGTACCTACGATTTACTTTACTATATGCATCCTCTTTGATACTTGTGTTTTGTTTGACAGACTACTGACATCTATTTCAAATAAAAATAAAAACACTTGAGTAATAAGTTGTCAGTTCAGATGAAATATCGTTTACGCAATTTGTAACAAAATTTTAAAATGAATAATTTTACGACTTGCGAAATTAAATCCTAGTTAGAGCCGTATCAGGAATTAAAATATGATGAAGAAAAGTCTAGTATATTTTGCTCTTTATGTGATGTTCATTTCAAAGCCGGAAAAATAGTACATTACGATACAAGTGCGTAAAAAAGGAAGTTCGAAACGAGTGGCGAGTTACGAATTTCCTTTTCGCACGTGTATCGTACGACGTTTTTCAGTACAGATGAGCCTCCGAAGTTTCGACCTGGCATATAATGAACCACTTCTCGAACTAGTGCGTAAAAAAACGACCATCTGTACTGAAAAAGGTATTTATTGCTAACCATATTAAAAGTGTATCCCATCAAAAAAAACCGGCCAAGTGCGAGTCGGACTCGCCCACCTAGGGTTCCGTACAAACTTTCTTTCAAACTACCTAGTAAAATAATCTCATATTTTCATATAACTCTAATGACTTGACTAGAAGACAAAAGTATAGGCACTAATGAGTATTATAGTGTATAGCGCCATCTCCCGGTCAATTTGCGAACTAATTTGCGCGACCTGGTTTTTCAGGGATAATTCTTTATAATGTTAACCGATTTAAACAGTTTTTACTTTATTGGACAGAAGATGGTTTACGTAACATCTCGTATTAATTTGAAGTACGATATACATCCGCAAGGGTGGGTAAATTGAAAGTAAAAATCTGAAAAGTTTTTTGTGAATTAAAAAAAAGTATTCAAAATACAAACACGATTATATTTTTCCTGTAATATATAGCATAAAACCAATGTTTACTAAAATTTTCATAATTTTTCGTTGGTAAACTTTGGAGATAAGGGGGGGGGAACGGTATTTTTTTTTACATTTTCCTTCAAAATTCTTTTTTTTTCCACAACAAAAAAATTATAAAAAATAGCTTATTTACGTTCAATTTGAGCTCTTTCCAACGATACCCCACTTGACCTAGTAACTTGAAATTTACAGTTTGCCCCCCTTTCATTTTGGCCATTTTCTACAATTAAAATAATATATTTTAAAAAATTATACTTTCTATTTGTAGAGGTTTACAATGTTCACAACTATTCCAAATTTCAAGTTGATATCATTAGTAGTTCTCGAGATATTTAGGAATGTGACAGACGGACAGACAGACGGACAGAGTCGCACCATAAGGATTCCTGTTGTACCTTTCTGGTACGGAACCCTAAAACCTGTGGTGAATATAGCTTGTTGTTAGATTGGATAGAGATATTGTTGTTAGATATTTTATTTCCAGGCTTTGACTTTGACTTCGAAAAAATTTTTTTAACATAATGGCGACTCTGCGGATGCCAGAACCATAGCGATCATCCAAAAGTCCCAAGCCTACTTATTATAAACCGAACCTCGACGAAGGGCCAGTTTTAAGATCTCATCCACGATACTCAATAGAATTCAATTTAAGTATCCCTTCTATTCTAATGTGACGCGTTCGAGTAACTCCAAAAATCTTTTCTTGGACAAGTCCTTGACGCTCATGACTAATTGTCCTAGTGCCGAACAGAAATGGATAGAATGTTTTAGGAGATAAATTTAGTAGCCAACAAATGATTGGAATAATTAGGCACTGACCGGAAAATTGTTTGGTATTCGAATAATTACAGGAAAAACGACAAAGAAAAATCAGTATCGTCTTTGATCAGCCTGATTTCGTCGCTTTGTTAAGAAGTCTTGATCAATTTTATTGATCATGTTTGTTGTGTTTTTTTTTTCTTATTCCGGCTCATTCGTTATTACCTAATGCTATCTTTTTTGGTCTAAGTTCGTATGGAACAACGACTAAGAAAAATGTACTTAGATTAAATAGTGAACATGCCAAAAGAGGATGAAAACGAATACCTACAGATTGTGTTGGAATACAACAAAGTCAAACAGTTAATACGTATGATCAAAGACGACAAAGACTTCGGATGAAAGCGTAAATAAAGAAATTCCGAATTAAAAACCTTTACAAAAATCGAATGGGACGATCCAAGACGATAACAAGAAATTTGAAACCGGAAAAAGCTTTTCAATAAGAAAATTACAGACCGTTTAAAATTCTTAAGACAATCTATTGTTGTTGTTGTTGTAGTCCTAAGGCACCCCAGAGGTGCAAAGGGCCTTCACAAGCTCGCGCCACGCCTTTCTATCTTCAGCGACCCTCGTGGCCTCGCTCCAGCTCAGACCAGCAGGCCTAGCACATGATGGCCGCGGGAGTATGTCGCCGCAAGATAGACTACCTGTCCTTATGTCATTAATACAATTAGACAAAGACGTGTCATCTATCTCGCGGCGACATACTCCCGCGGCCATCATGTGCTAGGCCTACAGCCGCTCGTAGCTCATTTTCGACGGACCGCTTCCATGAGTGAACAGGGCGCCCGGGGCTTGCATTCTGCGGTTTCCAGTCGAAAGCAATGCTCGCATTATTTCTTCCCCCTCTCCGAAGAGTGTGTCCAATCCGTCTCCATTTTCGTGTCGCGATTTCCTCGTCAATGGGTGTTTGCTGGCATATACTCCACAGGTCTTGATTTCGGATAGTGTTTGGCCAGAAAACGCGAAGGATCGACCTCAGGGACTTGTTGACGAATACTTGGAGCTTTTTCGTTAGGCCCTTTGTCACTCTCCACGTTTCGTAGCCAAACAGTAGCACAGATTTCCCTATGGAATTCGAAGAGGGAAAGTTTGATTCGACGCGTGAGCACATTTGACTCCCAGGTGGCCTTTAACTGAGCAAACGCAGCCTTCGCCTTTTTTATTCTGCTGTCGATGTCGTCGTCCGCTCCACCTTTACAATCAATCCTTTACCTAAGACAATCTAGGATAAGTTATACCTAGATAAGATATTTTTCTCAATAATGATCATCAGGCCATGACATTAGTGCTCGCGGTGATTACACTCCGTGTACTAGTGCACTAGTGATATACACGGTGAAATAACCGACCGTTCAAACTTTGCATAGTGACTGTTGAGGTCATAATGAACAAGATTTATTATAGGACCAGTTTTGAAATCGCAAAAAAAAATTTGACTGTTCCATAGAAGATACATTTCGACTGTCATGGTGCCGCTCATTCTATGGAACACCTAATTTTTTTCGCGATTTCAGCATTGGTCCCATAATAAAAGTTGTTCATTATAACGTCAAAAGTCAATGTGCAAAGTTTGAATGGTCCTTTTTATTTCACCCTTAAGTAAAACCGTGTTTTCCCCGCGAAGTTTAACTTGTATAATTTTCGTTTTGGCGGCAGGTTTTATACACACGGATAGCAGTGGGGTTGTGGCAGAGCTCGCACGGGCTGCAGCACTTGGGCCGCGTGCAGTGCTGCGCGGCGCCCTCCCCGCGCCCCGAGAAGCAGCCGCTCGGCTACGAGCCGCAGCGCACCTTTGTCGGCAATAAGGAAGCAAAGGTGAGATGCTATTTACGTATGAACTACAGTATGGGCACAGTATAATAAAGAGTACTATCGTACAGTATGGCCACTCCCGCTCCCCGCAGAAAGTGCGGCCCACACCCTCTCGGTTACCTCACAGTTACCGCCTGTCAAAAACGCGAACAGTCGACCTGTCATATTTCACTCATACAAGCATAGTACGCGTTCACCTACACGAGCTTAGACTGTGTGCTAGGAACGCGCCTGTGTCTGTGGTAGGGGTTCTTCAACGCGCCTCTTTCATATATTTAATCGCCAGTGTCCGAGGTGTGTTTGCCACCAACGTATGGGGTTCTTCAAACAAGGAGTGTAGGTACAAGTTTCTAATGGGTCGGCAACGCGCATCCATTCTTGATAAAATAAGTCATCATCATCATTTAGCTTACATGTGTAAGCCGCAACCTGTTCGCACACCCTTACTCTTCTTTGCGGTATGATATACTATTGTTAGACTATCGACCAAGTTGAGTTGCAGGCGTCCATAGGTTACGATGACCGCTTTCCATCAGGCGGGCCGTATGCCTGTTTGCCACCAACGTGGTATAAAAAAAATATGTATGACCGACGACCGATCTGGCCTTAGTATTGACGGTATGGTCATTTATTTATTTGTGTGATGACCACAGATATTTCTTCCTGAGTTATGAAGGTTTCCTGTGTATTTGAGTACATATATTATACTAGCTTTATCCTGCGGCTTCGCTCGCGTTAGAAAGAGACAAAAAGTAGCCTATGTCACTCCATCCCTTCAACTATCTCCACTTAAAAAATCACGTCAATTCGTCGCGCCATTTGCCGTGAAAGACGGACAAATAAACAGACACACACACTTTCCCATTTATAATATTAGTATGGATAATATCCGCAACACAAGACTTACCGTGGGACTTAATCAATCTGTGTAAAATGTTCTACTATTTATAATAGTTATTTATTTATGTATACCCATACAGTGTGTGGTAACCACTGAGGGATATTCATTAAAAATAAATTAATAATTATGATCTTATCTTCGGTTTGCTCACGATGTTTTACTCTACCGAAAAGCGACTAGCACGAAATTTCAAATTACATTTCGTACATATATTCCGAAAAACAGCAACACTCGAACGATCCAGGGTTTGAGATCGCAACCGACGGATTGAAATGAAAATCGCACGCTCTTTCTTAGCCTTCAGCGCTAATAATTAATCTAAACGAATCTACCTAAAAGTAATATCTCATTACTCCGTGGTTAATGGTTATGTCATGCATGGGTGCGGTTTTACTTAAACAAGCTATTTGGGTCATTTTTTTCAAAGTTGTCCACCCACTTTTTTTGGATTTGGAAATTTATATGAAGTTTCCACTAAAAATCGCGAGCTTTTTCAATTCTAATAGGAGAAAAAAAGTGTCTCAAGGTTTTTTCCTATTCCGTTACCATTTTTTCATACATTTTGTATGGCGGTAACGGAATGGAAGGTTCGAAAAAATGTATAGAAATCTTGGGATATTTTTTTTCTCCTATCAGGTTCGAAAGACCTCGCGATTCTGAGTATTAATCGCGTAAAAAATACCCATGTTACAAAAAAAGTGGGGTGGACAACTTTGAAAACAAGTAAAACCGGCCAAGGGCGTGTCAGGCCACGCTCAGTGTAGGGTTCCGTAGTTTCTCGTATTTTTCTCAAAAACTACTGAACCTATCAAGTTCAAAATAATTTTCCTAGAAAGTCTTTATAAAGTTCTACTTTTGTGATTTTTTTCATATTTTTTAAACATAGGTATGGTTCAAAAGTTAAAGGGGGGGGGGGGGGACGGCCATTTTTTCCTTTAGGAGCGATTATTTCCGAAAATATTAATATTATCAAAAAACGATTTCAGTAAACCCCTATTCATTTTTAAATAACTATCCAACAATATATCACACGTTGAGGTTGGAATGAAAAAAAAAACAGTCCCCACTTTACATGTAGGGGGGGGTACCCTAACAAAACATTTTTTTCCACTTTTTATTTTACCACTTTGTCGGCGTGATTGATACACATATCGGTACCAAATTTCAGCTTTCTAGTGCTAACGGTCACTGAGATTATCCGCGGACGGACGGACGGACGGACAGACATGGCGAAACTATAAGAGTTCCTAGTTGACTACGGAACCCTAAAAATGGCCCATTTAAATAAAGTGCGAGGGAAACAGTTGATTTTGTCACGCCACATTTGACACTTGATATACCATTCGAAGTTATTCGAGCAGTAATTTGACCCGTGATTTAGTTTCTACGTGCTTCATTATTTTCTATTGATACTTTTTTTTTTTTTTTTTTTTTAATTATAAATGGGCTTACTCTTGACCACAGACTAGCCAAAGGCAAAGACGTGGCCTACGATGGAGTGAGCTCGCCCAGAAGATGCCTGTTCACTCTTGATTTGAAGGTTAAACTAAGTTATACTAAGTTAAACGTGACAGAAGGGACGATAATGTAATCAGAGTAAGGTACAGGGGGACAATAATTTCAACTAATAATCAATAAAATACAATGTTATGAAGAACTAAAGATGAGAGGTTGGCAGGTACATGAGTGTGTAGCTTGAATGATAATAATTTGAAATTTGAACGAAATGGAAACGAAATACTATTATTTCGATACATTTTTCATTCAATCAGTGTGCATGTTTGTCAAAATCCGTTACATGGCAATGGGCATTAAAAGGTCGAAGAAACCATAGCCGACCAAATAGACTAATTGTTCTAAGATATGTAATGCTCATGTACAAATATACCTACCATGTAAGTTATAATAATTTTCTTTTCGAGTGGACATTAAAAGAAAATGATAGGATTCGGTTTATTTTCTTATGGCCTCTTTACAAAAATGAGTGAAATCCCTCAAAGAATATTTTCATGTAACACACGAAGAGAAGTTACCTACAGTCAAGTGCAAAAATACGTATCGATTTTATCCGCTCAAAAATATGTACCGAGACCTTATTCCGCCGACATAAAGTGCTACGGGACATATTTTTGATAAGTTGTACGCACCCATATTTTTACACTTGACTGTACAACCCCCCTCCGCTTGCCTCAATACACCCCCAAAATGATCCATACCCTCAAAATTATTTAGTATGTTAATCTGGACACCACAAGGTATAATTTTATTATATGTACAAGGTTAGATAACTACTGGAATTATTTCCCGATTCCTCATTCGGGTCAACTTTACAAGGTTAATAATCACTATCACTATCACTACATAGTATAAAACAAAGTCACTTTTTTTGTCCCTATGTCCCTATGTCCCTTTGTATGCTTAAATCTTTGAAACTACGCAACGGATTTTGATGCGGTTTTTTTTAATAGATAGAGTGATTCAAGAGGAAGGTTTATATGTATAATAACATCCATAAAATAGTGGAGAAGTACTGTTATTTTTGAGGTTTCTAATGTGATGTCGTAAATAATTACATGCGGGTAGATTATATTTATTTGTCTACCCCGAACATTTATATAAATTAATATCGGGTAGTTTTGTGTTGTTTACATCTCCGGTGACATTTTGCTGGGACGTCAGTCTTCCGCGACCACGGCCAGTGCAACCTGGCCGAAACGTTGGGAAAAAAGGTAAAAATAATGTTAATTAATCGCATTCGACCTGTATGTGACTTTAAATATGTGTACAAAGTGCGAGAACTTAGTGTTATCTTGATAAGGGATAGGGATAGCGATAGGGATAGCGGTATCACTACATAGTATAAAACAAAGTCGCTTTCTCTGTCCCTATGTCCCTTTGTATGCTTAAATATTTGAAACTACGCAACGGATTTTGATGCGGTTTTTTTTTAATAGATAGAGTGATTCAAGAGGAAGGTTTATATGTATAATAACATCCATTAAATAGTGGAGAAGTACTGTTATTTTTGAGGTTTCTAATGTGATGTCGTAAATAATTACATGCGGGTAGATTATATTTATTTGTCTACCCCGAACATTTATATAAATTAATATCGGGTAGTTTTGTGTTGTTTACATCTCCGGTGACATTTTGCTGGGACGTCAGTCTTCCGCGACCACGGCCAGTGCAACCTGGCCGAAACGTTGGGAAAAAGGTAAAAATAATGTTAATTAATCGCTTTCGACCTGTATGTGACTTTAAATATGTGTACAAAGCGCGAGAACTTAGTGTTATCTTGATAAGGGATAGGGATAGCGATAGGGATAGCGATAGCCATAGCGTTAGCGATAGCGATAGGGATTAGGGATAGAGATAGGGATACGGATACGGATACGGAAACGGATACGGATACGGATAATATGGGTATCGTTAGAGGGATACGGATAATCGGTCGGCGGTCTCTTACAATCAAAGTGCTCTAAGACGATCGTTGTTTGCTTGCTTGAAGATTACGTTTGCGATAAGTATAAGCAAAATGTAAAAAAATTATAAGGGATAATAGAAAAAAGTACTTTTTACCCACCGATCATATAGTGTCGAAATACGGGCTATGTGGGATGTTTATAAAGGTTTCCCCAGCGTATATAGAATTACCTACGCTGCTGTGGTCGATGTGTAATATTTCTACAATCATTGCAAGCATAATTTACTAAGTTAAAGTGACAGTTAGGTCATAAATTCCGACGATAGACTCAGAGCCACTAGGGAGCTCCACTGAACTCTGCTCTTATACGTTTCATAACCATAACTATCATACGTGATTCTTGTTCTAAAACAACATGATTAAGTAATAGATATGTTATGGACCAAGTGATTAATGCGGGCATTATAATATTATTTAATTAGGTATTCATACGCAGTAAAATTAATTGTAACAGAGAAAATTATCCTTTAATACAAGCAACATACGTGATCATTATGTTTGTAGCAAGTAAATAGTAATTTTCTCCAACAGTCTTCTAGAAAATTATTTTGGCTCAAATTGTATATTTACCTATTCTTAAAATGAATTTTGACCTTAGAATTACTCCCTACGTGCACGACTGTCGCACGTGGTAACAGTTAGTAAGTCTTGGGGAAAACGTCGTCGGTGCACGCAATCTTAGATAATTTTTAAGAAAAAAAACCGCCTTCCTTTGGGGTTCTGGTGATAAATATACTTTCAAATGTTGGATTATGTTATCAATTCGTCTGTATATTTTTTAATGTTTGTTATTCGATATCTCCGTCATTTCTGAACCAATTTTGAAATTTGGATGATTCTGAAGTACCTACTTACAGATGAGAATGATTATCAGAACGGAACTCTAACCAGGGGCGGCTCACTCTTCATCAGCAATTCCACTGCACCAAATGTCACTGTTCTGGACGTAAGTACATGCTGTTCTTATAAAAATACCAAAGTCACTATAAGTGTGCCGTTCAGATTTGAGGAATTCCGTTCTGACCATCATCAGCAGTTCCACTGCACCAAATGTCACTGTTCTGGACGTAAGTGCATTCTGTTCTTATAAAAATACCAAAGTCACTATAAGTGTGCCGTTCAGATTTGAGGAGTTCCATTCTGAGCATCATTAGGAGTTCCACTGCACCAAATGTCACTGTTCCGTACGTAAATGCATGCTGTTCCTTTAAAAAACACAAAAATCACCATATGTATGCCTTTCAGATTTGAGGAGTTCCCTCGTTTTCTCCAGGATCCCACCATCAGAACTAGGTTCTGAGAAAAATGGGACCAATCTGTATGCATATACATTCAATCAAAAAAAATTTTTTCAAAATCGGTCCAGTAACGAAAGAGGTATCGAGGAACAAACAAAGGAGGTATGGAGACGGACTCAATTTAATTGCCGGAATAAAATTCCAGATATTTCTAATTTTAGTAACGATAATTCCAAAATATTTTACAAAAATAATGTTTGCTTTATTATTTTGTTGTGTTACTTATACTTCGTAATTGATTCACACCACAGTTATGTTACGCGTTACATACCTATACCTACAACTGTCTAAATAAAACATATAACATAATTAGAAAAATTATAGTCATTAACAGCCATTAACTAAATAATTATATTTATGTATTAGGTAGGTATACTTAATTCCTGAATCCCGGAAATCATATCACTAAAACAATTTAATAACAATCTGACATCATATTTGCTCAACTATTGTCATGGTTTTAGCAACTTTGGGTAAATATCTCGCGGAATTTCCGATCCCTGAATTTATGATCCAATTACGACACCAGTGTCCTTAATGTTTCCTTGTAATTATAGTCATATGAGTCATATGAATATGACAGTAATCCTTGTTTGATTTATGATCCTAGCATGAACATTCTTCAGTAACCTAATTATCGAAATTCACCAGCAGAAAAAGTTTGACTGGCTAGACTACTTTTGAATTATATTACAGTTAGAATATGGTTTTGTAGCATGGTTATAATGATCTAAAATGTATGTTGTCAGGTCGTTTATCTCTGCCAATAATCTATCCCACCAAAAAAATTCTGTAAAAACTATCCAAGTCTCGATGGAGCTGCTTGTTTATCTCTAAAAAGTAATAAAATCTAGACAAAATCGTGCCAAGTCTGTTCCTTACTGCGATTTTTAACTATAAAACTCCCGTGAGGGTTCCCTTTATCTTGCAGAATATCGATTGTCCGAAATACATTTGGCATAGCAGCTTTCGCAGAAATGTTTTACCCGAATGATACTTTTGCATAATTGTACAAATAGCATAACTGTCATATCGCATATCATTCATTTGGCAGAATTCTGAATAGCAGACTACTAATATTGTCGATTTTAATATAGCCGAATTGTATATAGTATACATTACATTTCACCGAATTAGAAATAGCATACTGCTAATATCGTTGACTTTAATTTTGCAGCATTTTATGTCGCATAATACTCATATGTTGCTGACTGTAATTTTGCACCGAATAGACGTTCTGCCGAATTTATTTAGTCATGTTGCCAGAAATGTACATTAGGTTAGAACCCCCATCCAGACAAAATAGTCACACGACACAGAAATCGTATATGTCACAGAGTCGGTTTAGGTGCGACGACGAGCGAAGCGAGGAGGAGCGTGTTAGGTTGACATTGTTATGTTATTAGGTTGATAAGCAATCACGCGTACTTATGGCTCGACGACCTTTTTCGATAGTGTGTCACCGTAAGTACGCGTACTTAAAAACCGCCACGTATAGTCGTCGATGATCCAACCGGTTTGCAATCTTTAGGTACGCGTACTTTTGCTTGTACGTCTATTACCCACTATATATGTAGTTACTCAAAAGAAATGTTGCCAGAAATGTAGATTAGGTTAGAATCCCTATCCAGATAAAATACTCACACGACACAGAAATCTTATATGTCACAGAGTCGGTTTAGGTGCGACGACGAGCGAAGCGAGGAGGAGCGTGTTAGGTCGACAGTGAGTAAACCAGAAAACCCTTTTTAATGTAAAAAAATTATAAAACATAAGTGACATTATTCTTTGCATCAACATTATGCCAATGTATTATTCTGCCAAGACAATTGTGCGAAATGACAGAATGCCAAGTCAATAGAATGCGACACAATTTTCGACAATACAATTAATCGATTATACGACTATTATACAATTTACCATTATGCCATGGTATTACTCTGCTTTAAATAATTCTGCAAAATTATAGTATGCCAAGAAATATATGCAAAAGGTCATTCTGCGAAAAGAGGATTCTGCCAAGCGTTGTTATGCGAAGGTAAAATATGATAAAAAAAATTATGCAAGATAATGGTAATCCAAAATTAAATAGTCTTTTTCAGTGAAATAGCCTATCTATGATATTTCAGGCACTTTCCTTTCATGTCCCATAGTCTTGGGACAACCCTGTGTATACCATGTACATTGTACCTCCTGTGATCAATACCTACTAACTGACCCAGTGCTGATTTAATGTTGGCGTCTTCGCATAAGTCAATCGGAAAACCCCATTCATTCTAAAGAGGTAGCCATTTAGATTGTAATAAAATGTGCCTATGTTGAACGTTGGATTTTTTTAAATTACACGTTGATATAACAGGCTATCTTACTAGGGAATATCAGTAGTATTTTATTAAATATATGCTTATACTAAATAGTTTTTTCAGTGGTTACAATCAATAACGTACATTATAAATATTAATACACTGAAATAGTTACCCACAAAGATAGGCACACCAAAGAAAAAGGCCAAAGGTTAGTCAAAGAATAACATACACCAATGAATTTTCAATACCACGGCGTCAGGGTGGTGTAGAGGTAATCACGCCAGCCGGTAAAAAGGCCCAGGTTTGATTCCCGGCTCACCGCGGACACACCTTGATAGTTTTTTCTTTGGTGTTTGGTATAAATTTCAATTTATAATAACCATCCGGCCTAGACGAAATCTAATAACAGCCGTTGACTTTAGACGCCGATTAAAGCGCAGTCTGGCCCTGTCGCGCCAATACGGAAGAGCTGTATAGCTACAATAACGATATTTTATTATTGTATGCGTTTGTGCGTTTGGCTACGTCACAGTATAATAAAGAGTACTATCTTACAGTATGGCCACTCCCGCTCCCCGCTGAAAGTGCCGCCCACCCCCTGTCGGTTACCGCCTGTCAAGAACGCGAACAGTCGATCTGTCATATTTCACTCATACAAGCATAGTACGCGTTCACCTACACGAGCTTAGACTGTGTGCTAGGAACGCGCCTCTTTCATATATTTGATCGCCAGTGTCCGAGATGTGGTTACGTACCCCGACTGTGTTACTATTGCACAATTTATATATTTATCAATATGGAAGAGGCAGATTAAATGCAATGCTGTCGAGGGAACAAAGCCAACGAAGGCGCTGAATACAAAGGCAGGCCCGCGGTCGGCGCGCCTCGGAGAGCTAGTTACAATAAGTCCTGACAGCGATCTGGGAATTCGATGCTCGCTTTTGGAGCATTCGATATAAATTCTCGCCGAAACCTTACTCTGTACCGTGTAATACATGGACTAGGTACCTACTTGATCAGACGAGAGTGGAACCACGGGTGCTAACCTGAATAATTGAAATTCCTGGGATCTGGCAATATGTGTGTTTGTATACGTATGTCCATAGCTGGGCACCGTTAATCAAATAGTTAACTTCGATAATCGTTAATCCGTTACTTAAAAAGTTAACTTCGTTAATCGTTAAAGCGATACATTTCGGTAGATTTAACGGAAGTTAAAGTTAATCGATAATCCGTTAACACGTCATAAAAATAAGACTCCACTGTAGGTATTAAATATTTGTATTTCTATTTACTAAGTATCCACCAAAAACCATTAAAACCTGTGACGCCAATCGGTAAAAAACCGAAATGTAATAATTACGGTCTCTTCGGGCTTTTACCGCCGTTAGTTGGCTAAATCCTAGGTTTTACTTCGGATTGGTAATTATTGGGTCATTCATGCGGTCGTGATCGTGGTGCGTCGGTTCTTCAGATTGAGATTTGAGATGACAACTCGATGCTGTGGGCCACGATAACTTGGTAGAGTAATCTAAGATCCGCGCCGGACTCTTAACTCGATGCGTCGGTTGCGAAATTTGTCTGTCATGCTCATGCCTGATGATTGCACTCTATTCCCAGGTTAGTGATCGATCTAGCACGCCTAATAAGATTTAGAAGATCTCGAATAAGTGATCCAATGTCGCCAATTATAACCGACGGATCTGCTTTTACCGATAAAACCTAGGTTTTGCCGTACTACGGGCTTTTACAGTAGCAGTAAGAGCGTGGTATTCGCGGCGCAGCGAGCCGCTTGGGATGCTGGATTAACGATTAACGGACTCTATGAAATTTAACGGAAGTTAACGAATCCGTTAACATTTTTTAAAGTTAACTTAAAAGTTAATCCGTTAATCGAAATGTTAACTTCGTTAATTAACGATTAACAGATTAACGAGTTAATGCCCAGCTATGCGTATGTCAAGTAGAAACTAAGTAGTTTTAGAATTAGGCTTGCAAGTAGATACAGATTTTTTATAAAATTATGTAAGCACCAGAGCGTTGAGTTGCAGGCGTCCATAGGTAACGGTGACCGCTTTCCATCAGGCGGACCGTATGCTTGTTTGCCACTGACGTAGTATTAAAAAAAAGCAGCAAAAGAGTTATACCTAGTCGTTAGACTGCTAGGAAATCTTATGCCCCCAGCAGCACAATAATGCATTACAATACACAATAAAACAGGATAAAGATTTTTGAATTAGTTTAGTATGTAATAGATATTTTAAAGCCAAGATGGTTCTGAAATGACACACCGATATTACAGATGTAGTGTGAAAAGAGTTTCCTACGTATTCGTACGGGAACGTACGAACGTATCATGCTTTTCAGTCAGTCTTGGTACAAGACGTACTCACTCTATCTGAACTAGCATGACAAATACGAACGTTTCCGGAACGATACGAAGGAAAGCCTTTTTTGCACTACATCATTGACGTAGACTTTGATTTTTTTTTTCTTTAGGTACTTGTTGGTATAATTGTGTGTTTCTTACAAATCACTTACTTTTATCACAAAATGCTACTCGTTCAGATAGAGTGCTAAAATAATTGCCTTCGTATTGTTACGGACGGACGAACGTGTCATGCTACTTCAGTCAGTCTAAATAAATAAATAAATATAAAAGGACATTCTTACACAGATTGACTGAGCCCAAGATGGCTTGTGTTGTGGGTACTCAGACAACGATATACATAATATACAAATACTATATACATAGAAAACATCCATGACTCAGGAACTAATATCTATGCTCATCACACAAATAAATGCCCTTACCGGGATTCGAACCCGGGACCGCGGCGTAGCAGGCAGGGACACTACGCGCTAGGCCAGACCGGTCGTCCAAGATCCGGTCTCAGTACAAGATGTATTGACATTGACTGAAATAGCACGACAAATACGAACGTTTCCGGAAAAATACGCCCATAAGGAATAATTGTACCAATTTACAAATCAACAGAAATTAATTCCGCTGATTGCCAATATTCACTTCAATTCGACGAGGTTATACTTGTATTTTCGACTACGAGTATTTTCATTGACGTCACAGGATATTATCAAAGATATGTGAAATACAATATCGTTATAATTGTTAACTGGAATTAATACCTTTTGCGATTACTGGAATTATTAGTAGTTTTAAGAGTCCATGGAAAATCCCAAAATCCCAAATTAGATTTCGTAGAAATAGCTCAAATGTCTCATAGAATCAGAGCCACTAGGGGAGCTCGACTGAGCTTTGCTCTTTGTAAGTTTTATAACTACACACGCAATTCTAGTTCTGAAACAAAATGTTAAAGTAAGTAATATATTTAATTACTGCGTACAAATTATTAGTATTAGAAAAAAAAATTAATGTAAGAAAAGTCCGGGATGATTTAGGGTAACTTACTATACCTCTATTCTAATTCCGTTTAGCCATTCTGGATACGGAACCCTAAAAATGGCATGGCACCCGCGGGTGTCGTAGAAATGGACTGTGGGGGTTCACTTTTGGTGTGGGCGATTGGAACGAATTATTTTCCTTTCAACCACTTAATTAAGGCCAGACCGATCGTCAATTCAAAAAACAAATTTATTTATCATTGGTTCATACTGAGATTGCTTTCCAAGCATCCGTGATAAGCCGAGTTTTCGATTTTGCACATTAATGAAGCCTACGTACTGACATTATATTTAAATAAAAATTAAAAAAGGTTTTTTGTTTCAGCGAGCGATGAAGGCGCTTAAAGCCGGTCGTGATCCGGAGTCCCGCAACTGCCACCACCTGAGTCACCTGTCGCGCAACGTGCTGCGCGCGCGGCGCGGCGTCGTGCGCATGCTTATCGTGGTGGTGCTCGCCTTCGCCATCTGCAACCTGCCCTTCCACGCGCGCAAGATGTGGCAGCGATGGTCCAGCGGCTACCACGGCACCGGCAACTTCAGCACACTCTTCACACCGCTCACCTTCCTAATAACTTACTTCAACTCTGGCATCAACCCGCTCCTCTACGCTTTCCTATCCAAAAACTTCAGGAAAGGCATGAGGGAGCTCGTATTCTGCAATTTTCGCGGGAAAAAGAAGAGCGACAATTTAATATTGCTAAATCCGGTGGGAGTCGGCCTGCGGCGAAGCTCGACGCGGTCCACTCGCGCCAACTGCAGTACTGTCACGGTGGCACCCAACGGAGACTCATGAAACTTCCGACGCCGGAGATTTCTTTACAAAGTCGAAGATATAGACATTTCTTGATTAACGGAAAGCACTGATGAAGTGACCGACAGCAGTGGTCTTTACACTATCTCTACCATCTCCAAACGAGATCTATACGACTAGTAAAGAACTCTTCTACATAATTGGACTCTTTAACTCTAGTGTACCTACTTGTAGTGAAGTCGTTAATTTACGTTAGATAATGTTAAATGTTATGCCATAAAGTGATCTCCTGAGCTTAAATGAGTACATATTTATGTTTAATATAATTAGTACCTAATTAATGTCATACTAATTGATAAGTTGTACCTACCAAAAAGCCAACATATCGTGTCCGTGTATAATATAAGATCTATGATAAGCAGAGTGCGCAAAATAACTTATAGTTCAAATGTATGGGGCGCATAAACTTCAACACACGAAGCAAGACAGTAGTTAATTTGTATGTTGACCAAAGAGAACTTCGATATTTGGATTGAAGTTATGTGCCAAACAAATCATAGATAGATAACTTGTTTTTAATCGAATCATGTGTTCTGTGTAGGTATTTTACGTGTATTATATGTATCACTATAAATATGAAAATTAAAGTCGTTCGTTTTATTTTGGTGTTTTTTTATTCAAAGTAATAATTAAACAATAATCTTATTTGCAGCCCAGGATGAGATCTATTAAATGTACCTATTGCTAGTAAGTATATATAATAAAATTATGCCGTAATGGTACAAAAATTACCTAAAAATCCGCATTATATTATATATGTATTTAAAGATTCAAATTGCATTTAAGTACTTTTTAGCCGAGATATTTGCGTAGACATAGCCATAAAAATCAAAACAATTTTATTTTACTAGCTATTATTGGCTATCGCTGTGACAGTTCACTATTGCTTAAAAGCATTGTAGTTTTATAACTTTTACAATAACCCGTTTTTTCTGGACATTTGCTGTGTAGGTAAATATTATCTAGAGGTATTATAATCAGGGATACAGGTAGGTACCTATTTATATATCGTACAGTACATCCCAAATCATGCAAATAAATACACCGCGCAGTATTCTTCTGGAAATCACAAATACGTAGACAAAAACATGTAACCTCAGCTTTTGTCCACATGATTAGATATTTGCTAAAGCGTATATACAATAGTATGAATTTTTTGAAATGAACGTTTCTAAACAAAGGTATTGTTCCTTTTGTGTTGAGCGGGAGCTTCCGTGCTAAGACAACAAGTCAGTTTAAAAAGCAGCTGTATCCTGATAATTGTAAGGTTCAAATCTGCGCAGCAGAAAATTTGAGATAGATTGTTTTGGAAATGTGAAGCGATAGACCACACTGGTATAGGTGCGAATACACAGCGCTTATATTACTTTGATACTTGGTGGTGTTGGTCAGAGTACCGACCGCGGACGTCCGCGTAGTATGTTCCTAGCTTTATGCTACCAAGGATAGTATCCTTTCTGCTGGACATCTTTTGGAAAAGTGTACGTAAGAAAAACTACGAACTCAAGAATTATTGTGATAAAAAGTGAGTTACAAGTACAGAGACTTTTCTTAAGGTATTGGTAAGTACTAGGAAACGTGACTATACATATTTTTAGTTAAGGTACAGCGGGGCAAATTTCTTTCAGTGGTGGTGAACTCAACATTATATTGTAATAATGGAGAAAATTGTTCAGTTACAATTGCCCTCCAGTCGAGACTATGTCCAGATATTCTGCTTTGTGGATCATGTGTCGTTGAGGTTCGCACCATACAATTTTTTTTCGCAATTTTTGTGAATTTTCTAGTAGCCGTAATTGGTACTCGGGAGGATGTCAATACTGTCTAAACCTACCTTATACCTATGCTTTATCGAGTTTCTAGTGTGTACCTTATTATGTATTAAGCCCATGGCTTGTTATAAGAAAAAAATATAATAGCAAATAAATACGGCTACTCAAAGTTGTCTTCATACTTAACGATACAGTCTTTATCTGGTTAGGTTTTACATAGGTATTTATTTTAGCATGCATAACCTGAATTTTTACTGATTATAATTATTACTCTACACTCCTCTCAGAGAAAAGGCTTCAATTACTCCTTTCCTTAGTCTTACTTTATACCATTTGATGCCTCAAAGTATTCTGAACTCGAGACTCTCGAGAGGCTTGCTAAACAGCTTTAAAGTATGCCAACTTACTCGAACGTCGTTGGTGACACACGAAAACTTGACACACACGGTGTAGTACCTAATTTCCCGAATCACTATTAAGCTCAGCATGGCATCTGCAAACGAAGTTGTGGTATTCAACACTTAATTTCTTGTGAAAAGAAAGCGGAAAATGGAAGTGAGACGCGGTCATCGTCTTTATTCTTAAAAACAATTTAATAAGTAGAAGTATGTATGCCCACCAAAAAATGGTCAATTTCTCGAGGCAAAATATTATTTCGTACCCCTCGCCTTCGAGACAACGGGGTGTAGGGGGCCAGGGGCCATAGCGTTTATTCAGGAGCTGGGACACAAGCTAAGAGAGAAGACCATTGCCATCCAAACGTAGTAATGCGGCAAGTTTGATGGGCACATTTGCACCCGGTACAGAAGGATGCTAATACGCAATAATGTGTTATTCCACATGAGTTTTGCAATAAAATGTCAACTTTAATCGTCAAATTTATGAGTTGACATGTTATGGCAAAATGCATGTAGGATAACACATTATTGCGTATCAACGACCATTAAATATAATTAAATTTTCTGTTTTTATGTACTCGTACAGCTGTACATAGCTGGGACGCTATTGCACAACACCCTGCATTTTATGATTAAGCACTGAGACTTGGCACAGGTTGTTCCTTGGGTGGCCCTGAGTAGATAAAGATCGGGAGGCATCGAGAGCCCCCCTTAATTTAGGAGGGAAGAGGGGGGGAAGACTGGCGCCGCCGCGCTTCCTTTGAAACCATATTTCTCTAAAACTATACAAAATTGGGCATGCGATATATCTTTTCCGGATAAACGAAGGACGTCCTATAATATATTTCTATAACAAATTATACATTTTCTAAAACTAGATAAATGTAGCTATTAAATAATATTTTTTATTTAAAAAAAAACCATTACAGTTTTCATAAAATGTGCAATAATATGTATAAAAAAAAATCTCGTTTTTAGATTTTCCCATTTTATTTTGTATTTTTGTTCTAAAATACATTTTTTTGTTCCAAAAATGAATTCCTCGTCCTTCATTTATCCGAAAATGATATATCGCATGCCCTATTTTGTATAGTTTTAGAGAAATATGGTTTCAAAGGAAGCGCGGAGGCGCCAGCCTTCCCCCCCTCCTCCCTCCTAAATTAAGGGGGGCTCTCGATGCCTCCCGATCTTTATCTACTCAGGGCCACCCAATGAACAACTGTGCCAAGTGTCAGTGCTTAATCATAAAATGCAGGGTTCCCATACAAGACATAGCAATAGCGTCCCCAGTAACATACTAGTAACAGTAGTAACTATTTGTGAGTGTGTTTAGTAAAACGTCCCACTTTGTCGGTTACGAGTCGGTGTCGGTGTCGGTGTCGGTTTGAGGCGAGATTTACTTGTATCTTTATATGAATAAACTGACAAAGCGATTTTATAGCAATCGACAAAGTAGGACGTTTTCCCGTGCACACTCACATTTATTTATTTCATAAAATATTTCAAAGATAAAAAAAAACTTTTCGTATTGTAAATTACTAGTATAGGAGGTACCCACAAAAGTATCCCTTTTCGATCCGAGATTTAATTTATAAAAAAATCTTACACATCCACAATTTCTCAATCTGCTTCACTTATAATCCGGAAAGAAACGGGTAGAACGTATTGAATTGGCTCTTCCGCACAAAAAAATTTATTTGGATAATAGAGGGTTCGGCTAAGTATAAGTCGGCTTTATAATGTAACCAAGTAATAATATTGGTTATAAGCATGTCAGGCCATGCTCGATGTAGAGTCCGAGTAGCCAGTCCGGAGTGATAAATAACAGTAGTAACCATAATTATATTGTGGAAACTCCCGGGTACCTATGTGAAGTCACCAAGGTATTTTTCCTTGATCCTTCCGTTTTATTTAATACACAGACCAACCCAACAAGACGGCCCTTACAGGGCGACTCGCGGTCACCAAGCATACGAAAAATCAGGTGTATAAAAGTTTGAACGCGCGCGACACCGATCAGTAGCGCCCAAGTATACGAATACGACCCGTAACAGTGTTCGTGTCCTCTCGGGATTTTCTTAAATAATTAAATTTGGTTACAAACAATGGTCTCTTGCAGCATAAAGTGGTGTGGCAAGTCTTCTAACACTTCCACATATGAAAAAGATGGAAAAACATTCCACAGTTAAGTCAAATTAATTATTTTGTTGAATATTGTTTATTATCCGCGGAGTTCATTTATACTGGTCAATATGGTTGTACTGAGCGGCGCCGAGGCGCGTCCATCCCTTTTTGCCTAGTTAACAATGCGATATGCTATCCCTTTCACGTAAACGACTAGGGATGGGGGTATGTTAGTTTATGTCTGTTGCGGGAACTTCGTACAACCGTTCGTACCATGTGCTACCATTTTATGAAATATAAAAGAAAGCATATTTGTAATTGTGAATAATTATCTAGAATCTGTAGAGTCTGTGGTGTTATTTAGTTGATTGATTAGTTTAGAATATTTAGTTGGTAATTTAACTTAGTAAACGTAAGTAAAAATGCACAGTTTAGTTATTAGTTAGTAGAATGATTTTTATTGAGGTGCTATCACAATCATCATCCTCCTTGCGTTATCCCGGCATCGGCATTCGCCACGGCTCATGGGAGCCTGGGGTCCGCTTTGGCAACTAATCCCAACATTTGGCGTAGGCACTAGTTTTACGAAAGCGACTGCCATCTGATCTTCCAACCCAAAGGCCTTATTGGAATTGAGGTCAACATCATAATCAGATATGAAATTTAATCTATGGCCACGTTTCTGGTCCATCAGCAGATCAGCTCCATGATACCATAATATTGCATCGTCACATGATTTACACAATTATGAGTGCAAAATTTCAGCTCAATCGGTTAAAAATATCTGCTTTAAAAGTCGCATGATTTCATCCGAATATACTAACATTGCAAGTTAAATAAAAGCTTGCAAAAACGCCTAACTTGCGCATTTCTTACCATTACTTGTAGAAATAATACTTTATAACTAAAGAAATATAAATAAATACTTAAGTTAGAAAAACTGCTATAATATTATAATTTGTTGCAAAACAAATTCACCACAGTACTGGTACCGGTACCATTGTCTATAATAGACATGTCCCATTCCCATCCCTACGGCTAAGCGTAAAGGCGCGCCATTATTTGAAACGACCAATGGCAGCACCGTGCGCTCCCGCCTCACCCCGCAAGGATCGGTGATTTGCGTCTCGAACAATATCGCTTGCATTAGGCTTCTAGTGGGGTGTTCTGTGATTTAATAATAATGACCGCACTACTGAAACAGTGCAAATACAAAACGTGCATGAAACGGAACGCACCGTATTCATACCGGATTGGATTCATTTTCATCACATTATTCTTGATTTGGAACTTTTGCTGGTGTAGCAAAAGAGCATTTTTATAACAAAAGTTTTTTTGTGTCGGTGTGTGTGCTTTAATATTACCAAGACTTAATTTAAGTGAGTACTTGGGTACAGTCATCAAATCTATTAGTTTAGCACACTTCTACTTGACCAGTAAATATTTGTTAATAATGTTGATGACTTAAATTGTGGGCTAAAACAACTAAATGAGTTTTCATGCGTTTTTTCTTTCGCGTTAGTAAACGTAAAATATTATTATGGTCGTTAATTTCGCCCACCGCGCGTCAGCTTCGCGTAGCGCAGTCGTACGAGGTCGGTCTAGTGCTCGCAGACAGATCGCAGCCGGCCTACCATGCTTCCAATTTTATCACTTATCCACGTGGATAAGACATCTGTCACTCTCACACTGACATACTTGCTAAAGCGTGACAGACGTCTTATCCACGTGGATAAGTGATAAAATTAGAAGCATGATACGCCGGCAGGTGTCAGGGTTTCGAATCCCGGCCAGAAATAAAGTTTTTTTTTTGTATTTATAAGATTTTTTTATCTAAAGACGTTACATAATAAAATAGAACCGAGCAAAGCTCGGTAGCCCAGATGTTATATAAATAAATAAATATACAAGAATTGCTCGTTTAAAGGTATAAGATATGCAAGCAACCATTTTCTCATCAAATGGAATTTCTCATTCCTTACAAGATTTACAGGTTGTTAAAGAACAGGGATATCCCTTTATGCATAAACATTCATATGATGTTTCTAAAATAATTATTTTTTCCCTCAAAATAATATTTTACCCATTAAATATCAAGGATATCGCTTTTTGCGTAGAGATACTTGTGATGTTTCTAAGTTCATTATTTTTCCCCTGAAACGAATATTTCAATTAGGTACATCTTTTGATTAAATATTGGTATATTTTGCTTGCTTGGATATCTTGGATTGGCACGTGTAGTTAAACAACAGAACTTTGCCCCCATGTAAAAGTAATAATAATAACAATATTGTTCAGTGGTCTATTTCCCCACCACTTGACCCTGACAATTCTGTGCCTATTTCTTGTGTTGGTAATGATGATAGGTAATATCGTTACTCAGCGTCAAATTATGTCGTTGTTGAACAGGCAAGGCAATGAACGGCGAAGTGTCACTGACGGGCGACAATTGTCATTATCCATAATCCATACTAATATTATAAATGGGAAAGTGTGTGTGTGTGTCTGTTTGTTTGTCCGTCTTTCACGGTAAAACGGTGCGACAAATTGACGTGATTTTTTAAGTGGAGATAGTTGAAGGGATGGAGAGTGACATAGGCTACTTTTTGTCTCTTTCTAACGCGAGCGAAGCCGCGGTCAAAAGCTAGTTGTAAAATAGGCCACAGAAGTCTTGCTAAAACTAAAAGTACCACCTATATTAATTAGAATACTCCTCTGCATTTTACTTCACCCTCTAGCCCTGTTCAGTTCGCAATACAAGGCGATAAAAATGTTCGCCTAATCCGGGGATTACGGGGTCTATCCGGCTATAACTCATATTTTCAATAAAACCTGAGGAGTGATCAAACACTTTTATCGATCTTTAGATGTTAGTTGGGTAAAGTCGGAGGTTGACTGCTTTATTGTTCTATAGCAATTTGTTTGACCCAAGAGTGATAAAAATGGACCCTTATAGCTAGCCTACTACATTTATGATATCGGTTACTTTTTCCTAATATCTGCTGGTATTCCTGATGAACTACAGTAGGTACGGGGTTCTTCAAAAATGAGTGAAGAGGTTTCTAATGGGTTTCCAACGCGCATGTGACACCCCTTGAGTTGCAAGCGTCCATAGATACCATGACCGCCTTCCATCAGGCAGACCGTATGCTGACGTGGTATAAAAATAAAACCGGCCAAGTGCGTACAAACTTTCGTTCAAAATATCTAGTTAAAATAATCTCATGTTTCTCTTATCACAATTCACTCATGTCACAATTTTCGTTTCCTTTCAACCCTTTAATTGTCAAGAGTGGCACTGAGACTTTTTGTAGTTTCATGTGCTCTGCCTACCCCTTTATGGGATACAGGCGTGAATTTATGTTTTATGTCATGTATGTTTCTCATATATAACTCTGATGACTTGCCTAGAAGACAAAACCATTAGCATTATTGTGGAGCGTTATTTTAAAGAAGATGGTTTACGTAAAGTCTCATATTAATTTGAAGTACGATATATGTATATATCCGCGAGGGTGGGTAAATTGAAAGTGAAAATCTGAAAAGTTTTTTGTGAATTAAAAAGAAAGTTTTCAAGATACAAACACGATTATATTTTTCCTGTAATATTTAGCATAAAACCAATGTTCCCTAAAACTTCATAATTTTTCGTTGGTAAACTTCGGAGATAAGGGGGGGAGGTATTTTTTTTACATTTTCCATCAAAATTGTTTTTTTGAAAGATAAGAAAGATATATAAAAAATAGTTTATTTATGTTTAATTTGCGTTCTTTCTAACTATGCCCCACTTGACCTAGTAACTTGAAATTTACAGTTTGCCCGTTTCATTTTGGTCATTTTCTACAACAGACTTGTATCGAATTTGGCACAGTAAATCTTTTGTAGTATTTGACATAAAAAAATTGTTATTTGTTTTACAAGGGGGCAAAGTTGTTGTTTAACCGCACGTGCCAATATTGATACCCGAGCAAGCGAAAGATTCCAATATTGAACTGCGAGCGTAGCGAGTGGTTCACTAAGTGAAATCTTGAGCGTTGCGAGGGTTTCAAGGAACGAAGGTTAAACAAACTTTGCCATCGAGTGAAACACAAAATTTTTCACCAAACCAACACGAACAAAATACTGACTATAAAACATCAAACTAAATCAAATCTATCAATCTAATCAATATTTATGGATCAAAATCATCATTTATACGTAAATTAAATACCAGCCAGGTCGAGACATCAAGTTAAAATTTGTATGAAATTACTTTGCACTCTTGTGGATAAAATGCAATTTTGCTATCTGTTTTCGAATAGCAAAGTAAGCCTAACCAGTTGGTGTGGTGAAAACAATATTTATAGATCGTGCGTATAATAACCGCCGCCTCAAATATCTCAAAGGAAGGTGGTTCTCAATTCGTCTGTATGTTTTTTTTTATGTTTGTTCCACGATATCTCCGTCGTTACGGGCCATGACCACTTTTGTGTTAAAGTCAGCAATGTCAATTAACGGTCGGGTAGCCGTAAAATAGTCGGTCAAAACCGTTTTAAAGCGTACCCATACGGTCCCTGTTGGGTATTTGCTAATTATAAAAATAATGACCGATTTGAAACCCTACTCTTTTTAACAGGGCTTTTGGTATAATATTAGTATAAAATATAAATAAATATTATAGGACATTCTTACACAGATTGACTGAGGCCCACGGTAAGCTCAAGAAGGCTTGTGTTGTGGGTACTCAGACAACGATATACAGGGAGCGTACTTTTCGTGCCGATGACATCAATTTGACGTCACGCTCCATATAGGGTGATCACAAATTGTTTTATTGTTAATTATTAATCATTAGTCATCAATCATTTTAAGTTATGAATTTCTTTGCATGGTAATGAATGCAAGAAGGATGGTGTGCTTTACGTTAGAGATACATTCTCTTTTCTACGTATGTATTATAATGTGTTGTTAACAATACTATTTCATTCAATTTATTTATAAAAACAAATCAAATAATTTTATTCACGTTTCACATTTCAAGTAGGTATTATTTATGCCACATGTAAAGAGACTACTGTATTTGAAGTAATTTGTATACGATTAAAATGATTGACGACTAATGATTAATACTCGTACGAGGGACGTTCAAAAAGTAATGAGAATGGATATGTTCCTGTATCTTGATTTAATTTTTCTGAACTTGTCCATGTAGCAGTACTCATTAAAGTGAAATTGCATAATTCAAATTTTTACTACTTTCATTTGTTTTTCTTTGATATGTAAATAATTGACACAAGGTGGGGGATGAAAATTTTCAGTAAAATAAGAGCATGTTTTCATGAATATTTGACATGTCGTGAGTTCATTTCTGACATGAATATCAAAAATAATCATACTTTAAATTAAAGTTGGGTTTATCCTTTGTTAGTAACAGCAATAAAAAAGTTCGTATAGATACATTTTCAAACGGTATGGTATCCAAAAAAAATCTAGGTGCTGTTTTGGGTCATGTTCAAGATTTTTACAGATTATCACGAAAATTGAGAATATAGATTGGAAACAAAATTACGTTAGTATTAAAGAAGAACATACAATCATTTTAATATTAAAAAAATGATTAGTTACAATAAGAACATTTTAAATAAACAAATAATAATGTTTTTGGCCTTCAAAATGACAGTCGACAGGGCCGAATCCTCAAATTGCCGAGGGTTCTGCTCAAGTTAGTGTATTTAAAGCTACAAGTGACATACCTAATATTGAAGGTAATATAAGGATCATTAATATTTTATACCCGACCTTTAAATAAAATTGTAATATAATCGCTATTCTGAAGTATAATGAAGTGAAGTGCTTACTGACATGGTATTTAGACTATCGTTAAGATTTTAATTTTTAAAGGGGGCAAAAAAGTAATAGTTGAAAAAATTAAATATGTAAATAAATAACAAAAGAGTTACTTTTAATTATAAAAATATAAGGATACTTACATTCTTATGTTTTAATACTGATTATCATTACTTATTAAACGCCCCTCGTAATTTACAATATAACTATTTGGGATCATCCTATACGGAGCGTGACGTCAGATTAATGTCATCGGCATGAAAAGTACGCTCCCTGACGATATATATAATATATAAATACTTATATACATAGAAAACATCCATGACTCAGGAACAAATATCTGTGCTTATCACACAAATAAATGCCCTTACCGGGATTCGAACCCGGGACCGCGGCGCAGCAGGCAGGGTCACTGATTGATATACTTCAGAGTAGCGATTATATTACAATTTTATTTAAAGGTCGGGTATAAAATATTAATGATCCTTATATTACCTTCAATATTAGGTATGTCACTTGTAGCTTTAAATACACTAACTTGAGCAGAACCCTCGGCAATTTGAGGATTCGGCCCTGTCGACTGTCATTTTGAAGGCCAAAAAAATTATTATTTGTTTATTTAAAATGTTCTTATTGTAACTAATCATTTTTTTAATATTAAAATGATTGTATGTTCTTCTTTAATACTAACGTAATTTTGTTTCCAATCTATATTCTCAATTTTCGTGATAATCTGTAAAAATCTTGAACATGACCCAAAACAGCACCTAGATTTTTTTGGATACCATACCGTTTGAAAATGTATCTATACGAACTTTTTTATTGCTGTTACTAACAAAGGATAAACCCAACTTTAATTTAAAGTATGATTATTTTTGATATTCATGTCAGAAATGAACTCACGACATGTCAAATATTCATGAAAACATGCTCTTATTTTACTGAAAATTTTCATCCCCCACCTTGTGTCAATTATTTACATATCAAAGAAAAACAAATGAAAGTAGTAAAAATTTGAATTATGCAATTTCACTTTAATGAGTACTGCTACATGGACAAGTTCAGAAAAATTAAATCAAGATACAGGAACATATCCATTCTCATTACTTTTTGAACGTCCCTCGTACGAGTATTAATCATTAGTCGTCACTCACTACCGACTGCGCCAGACCGGTCGTCTGGATGGTATGGATGTTTTTCGTCAGCAAAAAAACTAGCACACTACACACTAAGTGGTTGTTATTATTGAAAACAAACAACCTTTTTCCTGTTTTTTAACCTTTTGGTAAGGGCACATTTTAATTCCTAAAGATAATGCTAAATAAAGATAACCCTCTCTAATCCTAATGGCGGTACTCTTATTCTGACAAAAATAGAATATACAACACTTGAATGATATTACACTTCAAAAGTAACCATGTTTCAGCTATATTCTTGAAGACTCATGATGCACTTATCAGTACCGGTCTAAAGTATTTGTTAATAATAAATCAAAGTTTTTTAATAGCAATAAAATAATGACTCTGTGACCTATATCTAAACCTCGACGTACGTAATCTTATAAAACGTAAATAGAAACGTAAATTTATCAGAATAAACAATTAGTTAAGCACGCCGTCGAGTCATCATCCCAGTGAAGTAAATGTCTAAGTCAATTTTATTATAACAAATTCTCAAAAACTGGATCCTCAAAAAGTTAAAAAAAAAACTGGTCATCAAATTTTACGAGTATCAGTTGATAATTTCGACCCCTAGAGAGGAGGGGAGCATCGAGGCATACAGAAGCAAATTTATCTATTGAAGCCGAGGTGCAAATGCGATATAACTTGACGAAATAATTATGTTTACCGGAAAATTTTTCCTCCTTCATCAAGTGTCCACTTTACTGTCTGGCGGCACGTGTAATGGGATTAGGTGTTGTCAATTTCTCACTTTACTTATAGGCCCCGTAGCCGATTTGCATTTCTACTACGCGAAACGAAAACGAAACGCCGCGAAAGGTAGTCTGGTTCTGTCGCGCCAATACGCAAGAGCTATACCCAAGTAGCAATGCCTATACTAAACTAAGTCTACTAGATATCTTTAAGATAAAAACATGAATATGGAGTGGATGTCTTGGTTAAGAGTGTTACGGCGTTCTAGATATCTAGTAGATAGCCCTCTAGGCATAGTTAGGCCGAAATAGACACAAACAATTAAGTCAAAATTAGGTATTACTTCATACCTTTCTTTAGATAAACTACAAACAGACTTAAGAGTTACTTAACGAATTGGTAAAGATAACATTAACAATGCCTTTTAGATACCTTGTAGATATCTATTGTACTTCTTGAAGATATCTACAATACTGCTAAAAGGCCGATAAGACTTAAGAGAAGAAACCATGGCAATCGGTATTCTAAAATCACTTGCGAAAAGAAAAGATAATCCGTAATTTGTTGAAGATAGATTTTTTGTAGATTAATATGGTGAACTTATCATTTCAAAACACAAACTTCTAATGGACGCGATTAACTTGATTTTTAAAACGTAAACACTGCACTTTTCACAACCATGCCCCACGTTGGGCGCCAATTATCCCAGTGTATAACCACATCTCGGACACTGGCGATCATATATATGAAAGAGGCGCGTTCCTAGCACACATTCTAAGCTCATGTAGGTGAACGCGTGCCATGCTTGTATGAGTGAGATTATGACAGGTCGATTGTTCGCTTTTTTGACAGGCGGTAACTGTCAGGTAACCGAGAGGGGGTGGGCGGCACTTTCAGCGGGGAGCGGGAGTGGCCATACTGTACGATAGTACTCTTTATTATACTGTGGTATAACCAAGCACATGGTTAGGAACAAACCCATAACATTTCACGCCATTATGGAGTTGATCTGAACAATTCAAATACTCACTCGATTTGAGGATTATTGCAGGCCTTCTGCTTCCACGTTTTCGACCACCATGAGGTTGGTCTTATGGAGAAAGTGCGTGCGCACCCGAAAGGGTCAAAAAAGGAAATGGACCACCCATGATCATTAACCTATTTGCATATGGAGCAATCAAGGACATAGGGTGACAAACCCAGGAAGACATAACATATCGAATTATATATTATATTTATTTGAGACTCCATCAGAGTCATGAAAGATTTACTATATAATACATAGCAAGATTGTCACTCCAGACAGGCCTCTTATTTAGAGTATTAATATTACAGTATTTTGTTATGTATTTAAGATAATTTTCTGCATTATTTCTATATAATTATATTAATTTAATTTATCAAAATGTACTGGAGTAACAATTAAAAATCTCATACAACGCGTTATTTTTAGCTATCTGGCAACCCGTGCACAGATTATGAAGAAAAGTGCCAGTGCCAGTGCTACGGTTGACGGCGAGATGGAATAAAACAAACGAGTTAAAATAAGGAACTGGTTTATTCTCGCCGTAACTCCGCGTGAGCACACGAACAAAGGTCGTTAGGTGTGGGTTCGTAAGGCCGATACTGATTTTGCTCCGAGGTCAGGTCCACCACGCAAGTACTCCCCTGAAGATGCTGGTGTCGTTGCGGTCTGAAGACGGAACGCGCCGAGGGACGTCAGCCGCTCCGCTCCGGATCTGCCGGAACTTGTGTAGAGGTTCCGGAACCGTCGTAACCGGGCCTGGGCTGTAGTTCCAACCGTAATATGGCTTCAGGCTGAGTTACCAGCCGTAATCTGGCTCCCCAATTGGGGATTTAAACACTAAATACAAACGTTACTTGGTACTAAACGAGCACTAAGACGTATTAGGAATTAAATAAATTTAAAATCACGCCGGCTACGTGTATAGTCGCGAGCTTTGAGCAAAGCGAACGTGCGCCGGCGCCCATGTCTCAATCTGTCTGCCTCGAGCTGCGAAGCCGCGCGGGAGCGGTGGAGTAAGGCGCGGGGCGGGGAGCGCCACCGGTCGGTTTTACGACGAAGGAATGTCGCGCAAGGTAAAGTGCGCAATGCATAGGTCAGGATCAGGATGCAAATTATAACTTAAATATTACGATTTGAATGTATCGCTTTTAATTATTCGTATCTAGTATAGGGTTCAAATATTCAACGCAGTTAAGTTTATCGATTTCATAACACTAAGAAAGCTGTAAAACTGACGCGCCTTATGAAACATAGCGAATAACATTTATTTAAATAGTATTATACAGAGTGTAAACCTAATACGGGCGAACCTCTTAACGGTGGTGAGTATAGGACATAAAAAATGGAATTAGATAACTTTTACTTAAAATAGAAATATTTTTTTTATCCATACAAATTAATTCGGCCCGCAACGAAATGCAAACACACTCGCGTTTAACGCTCGTTGACAGTTGTCATTGATTGTCATCGCAACAACGTTTACAGTACATTGCTGCTGGGATTTTTTTCAAAAATTCATTATGGGGTGAAAATTAAAAGTAACTCAAAAACACCTCTTAATTAATGATAACAATATTGATTTACAGAGTGGGGCCTGTAACAAAAGCAAAAAATTAAACTGTAGGCTATTCTCCTTATACTGATCAACATTTGTTCAGCGACTTTTAAAAATAACTTGTATTTTGAATTTTATCACCCTTGAAAGTTTTTTCTAAGAGGTAATGTATTGCGAATTCTGTTAAGTCTAAAGTGTGACAGACAACGTCAATGACAACAATAATGGCGTACATTGAAGCTAATATTTATTTTGTATGAAAAATTAAAAATTTAAAGACTTCATAATTTTTAAAAGTCACTGAACAAATGTTGGTCAGTTTAAGGAGTGTAGCCTACAGTTTGATTTTTTGCTTTTGTTACAGGCCCCACCCTGTATATGCCTGGTTTCATTTATCGCCCTTATTAGGTTTACGCGCTGTATACAGTGCCCGCGGCGTTTTGCACAGTATAAGTACGCTTAGCCTTTATTTATGATTACCAAACTTATTTCAAATTATTGTTAAATCAATATTTCATCACTTTGAACTTATCTATCACTTTTATAGTATACATAATATTGAACTAATATCAGCATATTTTATTTATTTATTAAACGAAACAAAACTAACAACATAAACATGGCGTTAATTATTACTTCTCTCAATAATAGTAATCTTTACCGTAAGTATGTTGTCATGTTAAGAGCGATTTCAGACAAAACAAGAGTAACATCGCTACAAATATTCATCTTTACGAATACTTATAACTTAACTATGTCTTAAAAGTGAATAGATACATTACTTCTGTAGACAAAAAACATTTCGTAAGATGAGTTAAGTCAGAGTTTAGTAAGTAGGCGTGGGGTAATTCATATTCGACTAAAGTTGGTTTTAAAAATGAATTTGCGAATTCATATTTAAGATGCATGGAATATCTTAAAACTAGTTTAGAAATAGTTAAGAGAGTGTTTATCTTTAAATTGATTTGAATTATTACTACTTTAGCCATGTTCGATTGTTCGTCCTGAAGTTATTCTTAAGTTTGAAAATCATTCTTCTTACATTGTTCAAACTAGTTCTTACTTTTACTTAAAATGGATAGAGTACAGTAACATATGAATATCAAAATACATGATTAGGATACATTTCAGTTAATAATTTAAAATGAAATGAGTTTCTTAACTGGTTATTAGTAATATCCTAAGTCTATAGTCTTAAGTCAGGCTAAAGTCTGCCGTTTGCAAATTTTTACTCAGTCTTCATATATAATGAGTTCAGGCAAATAACATTACTAAGCATTTTTAAAGACAAATTATAGACAGTAAGAATGTGTTCACTAAAAAAACTCTCAAGTTTATCTGCGGAATACTGCATATCTTAAATCATTCTTAATTCTTCTTACATTGTTCAAACTAGTTCTTACTTTTACTTAAAATGGATAGAGTAGAGTAACATATGAATACAAAATACATGATTAAGATACATTTCAGTTAAAATGAAATGAGTATTTCTCAAATGGGTATTAGTAATATCTTTAGTCTAAAGTCAGGCTAAAGTCTGCCATTCGCAAGTTTTTACTCAGTCTTCATATATTGTATAATGAGTTTAGTCAAATAAGATTTCTAAGCATTTTTTAAATTAAATTATAGACAATTGTGAATTTGTGTAAAAGAACGGTATTATGAATCCATTCTGACTTTAAAGTAAATATGGACTTATATTAATCTTTTCCACCTTTGTAAAATCAAAATTAATAAACAATACAGACTATTGAGTTTTAAAATGTCTGACAATTGCTACTTGGGTAGAGATAGATATCTACGAGCGTTTCGTTTCGTGAGCGTTTGTCCATTCAGCTACGCACGCAGGGATGCTTTTCATTCGTTTTAATTTATCTGTATGTAATTAAGTCGTGTTTTATTTTCACATTTCATTGACAGAATTTAAAACACCCGATGAGAAGCCGATGAGTATGACAGAATTTTCCTTGTTATAATAAAAATATTTATATTGAGGCTGATTGAGGCCCAGATATTATCGATTTGGCCAGTAAATTAATATAAATTTCTAAGGACCACTTGCACTAACGAAAATGGAGGGTTAACCCACCATTTTATATGGAATTTGACAGTTGACAGCCCACTAACCCTGAGTTAAGTGGTTGGTGCAAGTGGACCTAAAAATATTGATGTACTAAACACTAGACATACCTATTGATCAGGATACATGTAGAGCTTTGGCTGTCACAACATGTTGGACGTTGAGTGTCGGTTAAAAGTAAAGTACCCGCTGGGTAACGAGCAGTAAGCATACATATAAGGACCACAGATTTTCAAACATAAACATCAGTTATAAACTGAAATAGATAGCATACACTAAAGCCACACCACCTGGCGGTCGAGGTAGTGTAGCGGTTTATCATTTCAGCCGCGTTAGCTGGAGACCTGGGTTCGATTCCCGGCTTCGCCACCAGTCGGTTTGATCGCTTTTTCTTTAGTGTCTGGTATCTATTCCAGTTTATAATTTATATATAGTAGTGTTACTACAATAAAAAAAAAAAAAAAAATATTTAATTAAATAATTTGATTTGTTCCCTTCATCGATAAACATCAGTATTAAAATATATTCATATGGCTAATATTATCCTACCGACTGCGCCATGTAACGTACTAGGGATTACACAATGAAAGCACCTCAACAGATTATACATATCGTCACTACTTTTTAAAAACTTGTATCTTCGTCTGTCAATGAAAAGAAAATTGTAGTAAGTATGTATGGAATGCATATAGACTTACTGCGTTTTAACTTTAAGGAACAGCGTGAGATACGAGATTTTTTTAAAGTAGTGACGATATACTGATTTATTATTTTCGCTTTCATACCTTTACATCCTATGTATCTACCCGCATAGTAATATGTGTCAAGTATTAACAAAGGTAAATTTTACCTTTATACAATATTCATCGTCAGGGTCATTGACGCGTGAGTATATATCTACAGTGTAAAAAACTATTGCATTTATTCCCAGACCTGCCCTAATTACTAAAACCCTAGTTACGTATTTACACGTGCTTACCTTGCACTCACGCCATGTAACATTCCTTTTGAAGCTGAATTTATACACATTAATATCTCTAACTCTTGCGCGCAGAGGCGGCGGCGGCAAAATTAACGTCCTGGCTACATCAGACCGAACTAAGCGCGTTTTCACATTATCCGATCCGATATCGGATGACGGAAGGATTACAAAGGCAAAAATCAAAGATGGCGGCTTAAATGTATGGGATATCGGTCCGACATCCGATATCGGATCGGATAATGTGAAAACGCACTTTAAGGTTCCAGGCAGGCCATGGCTGCCGCTCTCTGCTGTCTGCCTTAGACCAATGTCGTGGCCGGACCAATGTCGTGGACGAACGCGCTTACACTCCACCACACATAGATGGCGCCACAAAAAAATGCCTTGTTGCCACCGATTATTTGTAGATTGGCATTAAGTTTCAATTCCGAGCCGTAAATCTATGTCAAAAGTGACACTAACGCCATCTAATACAAGTATAATCGAAAGCTACAAGACATTTTTTTTGTGGCGCCATCTATGTATGGTGGAGTGTAAGCGCGGTCTTAGGCGGTCGCATTTTAATGTATGGGATGGTATGATCTTGTTATATTTAATTTATGGTTATACTGTTGTATCATATTGACACCCTTCCTAAAATGAAAATTCTAATAAACTTGACTTGCAACCTAAACTTAGACAATTATCAACCTTACACGTGGCCGACCATTAAATTGGCCCCGCCCAACATCTGCATCAAAACCTTGGTCGCCACTCGATTCGTCCGCTCTTTTCCGCACTTGCATCGTAAATGACGAGTGCTTCAAAATAATCAGCGGTATTTCCGAACCGATACGACCTTCAAACGTTCAAGAAAAGAGCGTACACCCATCTTAAAGGCCGGCAACGCACCTCCAACACCTCTGGTGTTTCGGGTGTTCATGGGCGGCAGTGATCGCTTACCATCAGGCGACCTGTCTGCTCGTTTGCCTCCTATCCCATAAAAAAAGACTTCGGTGCTCGCTGCCAAAAAGCGCGCACTCTTGTTTGTTACCTACAGCACAGATTATCATTGAGTTACTGGGTAGGTACAGTCAACCAATTGGAACCCTAGGCCACTGAAGAACTATGTCAAAATGAGAAGCAGTAAGAGATTTCTTACAATCTGATTTATAACGTCACTACGACATAGTTCTACAGTGGCCTAGGGTTCCAATTGGTTGACTGTACATGCGTAGCCAAATGCACAAACGCTTATGATAAATCGATATCGCTTTTTCTTATTGGTGCGATAGAGCCAGACTGTGACTCGATCGACGTCTAGCGTCAACGTACCGTAACGATTGTCATTCGGCTATTGGTAACTACCTATCGAAAATTCGCTCCTTGATTATGTAAATCTAGAAAAAAAAATGTTTTGCTATTTTATTATGATTGTTTGTTCTTTACGTACCTACCTACATTATTTGCAACATATAGGACATCATCATCATCATTTCCTTGCCCTTTTCCCATTATTTGGGGTCGGCGCAGCAGATCATCTTCCTCCATTTCTCTCTATCAGCCGTCATTTCCATACTAATACGGTACCTTTCACTCTCATATCGTTGTTCACGCATTCCATCCATCTTTTCTTAGGCTTTCCACTACCATTGTATCCATCCACTTTCATATTTACCACTCGTTTTATAACATTGCTCGTTTTATTTATTGCATTTGCAACATATAG
Source organism: Leguminivora glycinivorella (assembly GCF_023078275.1). NCBI lineage: Eukaryota > Metazoa > Arthropoda > Insecta > Lepidoptera > Tortricidae > Leguminivora > Leguminivora glycinivorella. Next base: position 13,060,107 of record NC_062976.1, read on the forward strand.
GACATAACACACAAAAGTGTTAGGATAACGAGGAACAATATTTTTAGTGTTGTTCCACGATTCTTAAGCACAAGCATTATTTGACAGCCACTAATAGTTTTACCATCGATACCATCAAATCTCAACTTTATAGCAAACTAGCTTATGCCCGCGGCTTCGCAAGCGCTAAAAAGAGACAAAAAGTATCCTATGTCACTCTCCATCCCTTCAACTATCTCCACTTTAAAAATCACGTCAATTCGTCTCCCCGTTTTGCCGTGAAAGACGGACAAACAAACAGACACACACACTTTCCCATTTATAATATTAGTATGGATGACAAAGTGGGAAGTTTTAGTGAACACACTCACATTTTAAATAAGAGCCAAGTTTTATTCGACAAAACAATTTAGTTCTAGGCAAGTGGGTGCGCAAGTTCCAGCTTTCTCGGGATTACGTAATTAAAGTTTAAAATCTGTCTTGACTAGTTTTTTTATAGATAAGTACTTAATTACACAAATAAACTAAAAGAAATTAACAAATATACTAAATGTACAAAATACCTAGGCTGTAAGTAAAATGACAGAATCATAAATAAAACCTCTAATTGTTCCTGTTTCTCGATTGGTATGTAAGTTCAGAAGCTATGAAAAATCTAATATTGAAACTTCAAAATACGATAAACAAATCCAGTCGTAAAATACTCAAACATTATTTTTTATAAATCAGTCAAACACAGATACCTAGATTATTAAAGTTTCAAACGAGCAAAACGAACAAACGTACATCCAACTTCATAAGGTTAGCGAGCACGTACCGCATTTCTGTATCGTCGATCGTTCTAATTCTAAGGTACAGCGGGGTAAATCTCGACTGGGGGACAAATGTAACTGGTCCATTTTTTCCGTTTTACAATGTTTGTATTATTAAATATATTGTCCACCGGTTGTATATGGTAGGCGTGTTCAGTAGATACATGTAGAGAACTCAACATCATAGTGTAATAATGGCAAAATAGATTAGTTACAATTGCCCCCCCGTCGAGATTCGTCCCGCTGTACCTTATTGAACGCTGTAACGAATAAACGTATCTTTTTATACGAAAATATCAATGGCAACGATTTTGATAGCCTTGCATGGGGTAAGTTAACGTCATAATTTCATCGAATTTATCATTTAAAATATCGTTTTAACTCAACTCGCTACGCTCGCGGTTCAATATAAAAATCTTTTGCTTGCTTGGGTATCAATATTGGTACGTGCGGTTAAACAACAACATTTCCTCATAGTAAAACAAACAACTATTGTGACCTTACAAAAATATAAACGCAAATTTCCCAACTACCGGTTAAGTTATATTTTTACAAATATTTTTAAGCTTACAAAAAACTTGTATTAACCTTGTTAATCTGTACCGTTGTTAATCTTTGTATGCCTGGAAAACTTTTGTTGCAATGCAAATAAACTTACAATGGAAACTTACAGTGGAAAGTCGCGTCTGTACCTTTATTAGTTTAATCTTTGTATCCGTCACCTCCTCGCGCGTCCCCCGAGAGGTTCCAGCCTTTCGTACGTTTCAATCACCAAAGTTTATCAATCGACAGTAATTGAGCTATCTGTTCACAGTCAACGAATCGGTTTCATTCATTTAATAAATTGACTTTATCCTTTTGGTATTTTTAGTAGGCTCAGCTGAAAGAGCACTCGTTAATAAAATGATGAAACTTGTTCTGTTCTGCCGACCGGTATCAAATCGAATAGGTGCTTAGTTTTCAACTCTCAGTAACTAGAATAAATCGATTGGTCGGCAATAGAACTTTTCATAATTGTTAGCGGTGTTGGAAGTTTAAACTCGCTGACGGTTTTACAGACTACGCCAACAAAGAAGTCTCGTGAATAATAGTATTTTATGCAACTGGTGGTTAAAAGAGGTCAAAAAAGGTGAGTGGCGTGGGTAACAATTTGAGGAGCATTTTTTGACTCAGTTAAACACCGTTGCATACAATACTTTTTCTACGACCAAGCACTTACTTTGAAAGAAAATTATAAATTCAACAAATACCTGCTTTCAGTCATCTTAGTTATCTAGTGGACCACACCACCTACCATTTTTAATATGCAGTTTGAGTGCAAACATGAAAATAAAACTGTCTACGGTATGGTTCTCTGAAGACTGGCCACTAAGACGAATCGAGCCGCGCCGAATCGAGTTCTCATACATTTGAATGCGATTCGACTCGTCACCAATGAATGCAGCAGAAACCGAACGAGACTCGACTCTGCGAATGCCAGGCTTTATCTGACATTTTAAGATTGGCAACAATGAATTTCATACAATATTTTAATTTTCTACTATGAAGTGAGTGGTTTGTTCAGTTGGTAGCAATGTATTACAGAACTTTAACAGCTATATCGTGCTACTGCTACAAAATGTTTTCAGGGTATAGACTAGATAGACTTGTCCTGATATCTTTTATGTAGGGTTTTAAAGTTCTATGCACGACCTTGTAACTCACGAATAACAGTTCGGGAGTAGAAAAAGATATATATAAAATAGCGTGTGCTAAAATTTCAAACAAAGAAGTGATCATTTCGCCAGTCAGTCATATCGACGGTGGTGATTTCTTTTTTTATGGTTATTAATAGGCTTACTCTTGGCCACAGACTAGTCAAAGGCAAAGACGTGGCCTACGCTACGATGGAGTGAGCTCGCCCAAAAGGTGCCTGTTCACTCTTGATTTGAAGGGTCAATTAATTTTATATATGTGTCCCATAGGCCAGTTGTATTACATTTCAATTTATCTTATCTAGATTTCCATTTATTCCGTTCCGGTAATTGTTTCGGAACGAATGGCTGACGGGTATTGACTTTCAAGCTACAGTGCACAAATATTTGCAAAGCTTTTCTCAGAAATAGGAGCTCCCACATTTCCACTAGAACCAGAGTGCTCCGCGATTTATTTTAAGTAAGTACAAATACTACAAAGCTTTCATTGTTAGCAATCCACTTGAGACTGAACTGGTTTGGGGGCAAAAACTCATAGTTAATTATTAGAATGGTTAAAACCTAAAACAGAACCCTTCTAATTATTTCTTGTCGGTCAACCTGTCTAAGCGTGTATGACACAGCCATTTTACTCAAAAACTACTAAATACTTTTTGGAGATCCTTCTAACTATTGAACCGCGCGATAAAATTTGCACCGTCTAGAACTTTTTGCTTTTCCCAAACGTTGACGGTTGAGGATGACATATGGCATTAAGTTCGCCTATTGTGTTTATTTGTTCAATAAAAATTAAATATATAAAAATCTGAAAAAATATGCATAACTTGTTTGTTAAACTTCTTACGAAAATTGTTTCAAAGACTCGGCAGAGCAGTTGATGAGTAAAAAGAAAAACTATTTTATAGTACCTATTACCTACTTACCTACTGAGCTAGGTAGTATAACTTACGAGTATATACAAGCTCTATTACAGTTACGGAACTCTCTTATATGCGTGCCATTGCGTGCCTTGACACTCATTACATTACCTACTTGGCCGATTTCTTTTTGTTTTGCTAAGTCGTAGCTGAGGGCCTAAGATTGTTTAATTTGTAGCGGACGGCTTCGTCATCCCAATAATAATTTATAAGAAAAAAAACCGCCGCTTTTGGGGTTCTGGTGAAAGCTAGAAAGTAAGCGAATGTTGGATTATGTAGAAATGTGTCGGTATTTTTGTAAACTGCTTTTAATGCTTTAATTATTTGATGGCAACAAAAATCAATATACGTATACCGTTAAGGTTTGAGGAGTTTCCAATTCCTCATGAATCCGATTATAAGAAATCGAAGTTTGATAAAATTTGACTAGAAAACTCAATATGCTTAACAAACATAACTAAATAAATGTTACTGTTCTGAACTTAAATGCATGCTGTTCTTATAAAAATACCAAAGTCACTATAAGTGTGCCGTTCAGATTTGAGGAGTTCGGTTCTGACCATCATCAGCACTCCCACTGCACCAAATGTCACTGTTCTGTACGTAAGTGCAAGCTGTTCTTATAAAAATACCAAAGTCACTATAAACGTGCCGTTCAGATTTGAGGAGTTCCGTTCTGACCATCATAAGGAGTTCCACTGCACCAAATGTCACTGTTCTGGATGTAAGGGCATGCTGTTCTTATAAAAATACCAAAGTCACTATAAGCGTGCCGTTCAGAATTGAGGAGTTCCGTTCTGACCATCATCAGCAGTTCCACTGCACCAAATGTCACTGTTCCGTACGTAAAAGCATGCTGTTCCTTTAAAAACACAAAAATAACCATATGCCTTTCAGATTTGAGGAGTTCTCTCGATTTCTCAAGGATCCCATCATCAGAACTGGGTTCTGAGAAAAATGGGACCAATCTGTATGCATATACTATCAATCAAAAAAAAATAATTTCAAAATCGGTCCAGTAACGACGGAGATATCGAGGAACAATCATAAAAAAAATAAAAAAAAATAAAAATACAGACGAATTGAGAACCCCTTCCTTTGAGATTTGAGACGGCGGTTAAAAATGTAGAGAAAACGGCAAATAACTATTAGGAATCTAGTGGTATTTTATTATCACACGATTTAAATTATACATACAATATCTATGAATTGCCAATTATCGAGACATTATTAATAAGCACGAAAACGAGTGGGTCGAAGTTAAGAAATCGGCCCCCTTACATTTATGACAAGCATATCCTGTTAATGAATTTAATAATAGGGTTGTCGAGTATCTGATCATAATAATTGAGAACTACGTAATGAGGAAAATAATGATTAAAGAGAAAGAACTTAATTTGTAATCTATTACAATGTCTGTCAATTCATATTGTTGGCATTTTTTTTTTGTAAGTTTGTACAGCTAGTTTCAAGTTTTATTTATTAAAAGTAAGAAGTTTATTTAACAACAGTATATATACGATATCAAACTTAATAATAACTATACAAAAACTAAATTATAACTAACTAACTAACTAAGTACTTAAAAATAAATTATAAGGTGGCGAAGCCGGGTTTCCAGCTATCGCGGTTGACGTGCTAAACCGATACACCACCTCGACCGCCGAGGTACCCGTCGAAATTTATCTAGTGTATGTTATCTAAATTCTTATCTCTATCTATATCTAAATTCTTGTTAGGATGCCTCGATTTCAATTCTTTACAAGTAAGGCGTAACCATAAGCTTCTGGTTATGGCTTGTAGTACTTTGCGGGGAGACTCTGACTGCCCTGATCTAGTGGCACAGATAGTGAGGCTCTCTATTCCTTTTCTATCCAAGCAGGAGCTACGGCCTAGGACTCCCAACCTTCTTGCCATTCCCACCACGCGTACTGTGGCGCGCCAAAGGTTTCCCCTCGTTCGAGCTCTGAAATTTTTGAACGCGCTTCTGTTATGGGCACCTGAAAGTGATTTGTTTGCGAGTCGATGGGCAAGTGTGTGCAGCGTCTGTCTGAAGTATTGCGAGATGATGGATGGCAGTGCTGTTTTATAAAACTGTATTTGTAAAGTGTTGTCTTGTGTACCTACCTACTCTAGTATCTAAGTCTGAATTGTACAGTTATTTGGTATATTCTGTTATACTGTATTAATTTTTGTTTGAATAAATAAATAAATAAATAAATGTCTGAAAGCTAGGCAAAAATATTTAATAAATAAAATAATTTGATTTGTTCCCTAGATCGACTTAAAAATAAACGTATACTTGCAATTGCTTACAATGAATAAAAATAATACTAACAGGTAATGAAAAAAAAAACCGGCCAAGAGCGTGTCGGGGACGCTCAGTGTAGGGTTCTGATTTTTCTCAAAAACTACTGAACCTATCAAGTTCATAACAATTTTCCTAGAAAGTCTTTATAAAGTTCTACTTTTGCGATTTTTTTTTCATATTTTTTAAACATATACTCGTATGGTTCAAAAGTTAGAAGGGGGGGACACACTTTTTTTCCCTTTAGGAGCTATTATTTCCGAAAATGTTTAATATAATCAAAAAACAATTTTAGTTAACCATTATTCATTTTAAATACCTATCCAACAATACATATATCACAAGTTGGGGTTGGAATGAAAAAAAAATCTGTCCCCACTTTACATGTAGGGGGGGTGCCCTAACAAAACATTTTTTTCCACTTTTTATTTTACCACTTTATCGGCGTGATTGATATACATATTGATACCAAATTTCAGCTTTCTAGTGCTAACGGTCACTGAGATTATTCGCGGACAGACGGACAGACGGACGGACAGACATGGAAACTATAAAGGTTCCTAGTTGACTACAGAACCCTAAAAAAGATACATACCTACTTACTTTATTCAACTTCATAAAAGCCCACTTCCTGGTATTAAGACTATATGTATGTATGTACCTATACTACATATTCTTGCCTACTTGTGAATATATCAGGCGGTCCGATACGGCACATCGAACAATCATGCAGTTTCATATTTTCCGGAGCTCTACACAACTTAATGACACTGATGTTTCCCGCGAAACTTACTTATGTAACTTACAGTTTTCAAAATACATATAATAATAGTGAAGGTTCACAATCACATTGTTAAATTAATTTACTGAATTACAATTAGGCGTTAGTTTTAAGATTCTTACTACAGATTTTCGTACTTTACACATCGTACCAATGACATATCGTAAAAAAAACTATTTGAAGTCAGAAGATACATATGTATGTAGGTAACGTCTTTTACGTAACATTAGAGGTGTCTCGCATCGCAGGTGTAGGTTTATTTGTTATTATTTGAATATTTAGTATAGTTCGCAGATGTCTCTGCTTAATAAACAAGCCATTTAATGTGTCTAAGTTAAATAAAGTTTTCTATTTGAAAAAAGTCAGCGAAAAGTTGTTTAAGCGCCTCAAGAAGGCTTCTGGTGACCAGAGGGTTGGCCAATATTTTGTTCAGCAGATTCACCTTGCTATCCAGCTGGCCATTGCGATCCCTTCTGTGGTACCCTACTACCAAACGACCAGGTCCAAAACAAGTATCGTAGATGTGGGTGTAAAGGCAGGCAAGTGAGATTGGGTAGGGCACTCTGTCGGATGCATCCAGACAGATGGGCCAAAATAGCGACCTAATGGGCACCACTAATTTACCTGAGGCAGAGGTAGGCCAAAAATGAGATGGCGGAAAGACCTATACTCAGTTTGTGGCAATTGGCGGAAGCATACACAGACCCGTGACGAGTGGCGGAAAACAGGGGAGGCCTTTGCCCATGAGACACATTACACTGAGAGAAATTTGCATTGTGAATTTAACAAGTTCGACTTGTTGCGGTTTATCCGTTTGAATCAGCCAAACGTATGTTTAAAACAATATGTGTCAGGTTTTTTCTATAAAATCGACTTGTTGATTCAAATATATTGCCGACTAAAATGACAAGTAGCTTGTTGTTTGAACCAAAGAGCACGTATAGTCATAGGGCTTACGGCGAAATTATGGTCTAAAGCTGCACTTTATGCAGAAAGCAAGCCACTTTGCACAGTGATACTAGGGACCAATACAAACGATTTCATCCGAGGAAACACGATTTTCATCCACTAGAATTCAAGATGGTGGACATTTTCCAAAATGGAGGCCGCATATTAAAAAAAATAGAATCATAGCAGCTGCACCGATTTTGATGGTTGGGGTGTCTATCAGTTCGTATTGAAGATTTTATTAATATAAAAAATTAAAGTCATAAAAAACTAAGATGGCGGCCGAATAATAAAAAAAATATGAAATTTTCAAACTTTTTTTTTCATTCTCTTGAAATTTACCAATAAATTTTCTATGATATGGCCACTTTTTTATGTATTTAAATTAAACCTGATAATATTATCTACATAATAAAATAAAAATCATGAAAATCCGTTGAGTAGTTTTTGACCTATACCCATTTCAAATGGAGCGCGCGGATTTAAAAGACGTTTTTGCACGTAATGTAAAAAAATTTGGAATCATAACGGCTGCACCGATTTTAATGGTTGGGGTGGCTATCAGTGTGTATAAAAACATGTATTCATATAAAAATTAAAATAATTTATAAATTAAGATGGCGGCCGAACAATAAGAAAAATATGAAATTTCCATTTTTTTTATTCTCACGAAATTTACAAATAGTTTTTCTACAATATGGTCACATTTTTATTTTTTGAAATAAAATCTGTTAATATCATCTGCAAAATAAAACAAAAAACGTTAAAATCCGTTCAGTAGTTTTTGAACTATACGCATTGAAAATGAAGCGCGCGGGTTTGAAAGACGTCTTTGCACTTGATGCGATGCATCGTATCGTTTAGTACCGCTATACACGCAAGACTGATTATTTATTTTGGTCACAGCTTACTATATTACTATTCGGAATCAATGTTTTTAGTATATATATATACATTATTAGATTTTTATTCCGAATTTAGGTATATTTAGATAACCCCCGTAAACTTTGATGGTCATAATTTTTATTTTAATAGGTACTAATTACTGGTAATAATTGAACTATATTTTTTTCTGTACAGTGTTCGTTTGTCTATCATGTTTTTATTACTTTTTTCCTCTCAATTCGCTCAAAGGTTGACTGGAAGAGATCCCTTATAGGGATAAGTTCGCCTTTGTACACCATAACTATACTGTATTTCTATGTCCTAACTTGTCTTATGTACAATAAAGTGTTTACATACATACATACATACATAAAAGAACTTAAATAGGTACACATAACCTTTGTATCACTTCTCCTTTTCAAGGCTAGAGATAATCTCCGACAACTTCTGTAGGGGGCTACGGAAACATATATTAATACAAAACTTTTGCTTCTCGTCTAGGTTATATTGAAAGATAAAAGAGTCATACAAAATAATATCAAAATACAAGGAAATAACGAATAAATAATAATTTAAAATATCATTTTTGCAAAATACTTTTTATTTTGGCAGCTGCCTTTGCAAATGTTACATTGTATTATTTGTTTCGCAGCCTTTTTGACAACCGCAATTGTCCAAGTATACCCATTCATACCATATCTCCCTGTTTTCAGACCATTGCAGTACCCAACTATCATTGTAGGTCTTCCAACTCCAGGATGATGGCATAGGCACAGAAGTGCTGCCGATGTTGGTTACTAATTTATTTTTGGTGGTAAACAGTTTCTTGCTCACCAAGTTCAGGTGAACTTTTCAAGCATGGCGATTATTCTTCCAGGAAGACTTTGTAGTTACTGCGATGTTTCTATCAAAGCTGGTATAACTTCGGGGTGTGCAAACAATGTTTTAGAACATGATTTTTTTCCTTTTGTATTGAAAAAAGAAGTGGTGTCAGACGTAAAGGCGTGACAACCACGAAGAGCAGTCGGTCTTCCAGGATCCAAAGTGTTGGCTATTTTATAACTTATACTCTGGCAGGTTATTCTCATTTGAAATATTTAAAAAATATACTAGATAAGACTTGGAAATTTCCCAATATAATTAGCTCCATAGATCCCATGCTTAAATGCCAAATTGGGACCGTTCTTACACATATTTTAGTGAGCAAGCATGGACTCAGGCCTGTTTACCGGTATGGTTTGGCGGATTAGGCACTCGTAAAGTGTCGTTTTGCCGACATTCCTGCCTCCATTTACATCACGTCCGATCTCACAGGTAACATCCTGAAAGCCTCCACGGCTACAAACTGCGAGATAAACTCAAACAACAAAGGGCATGGGACACTCTAGTATTCGTTACCACCTGAACTCACACGAAGCCTCTTCATGAGGCAAAGACCTTTCGAGGCTCTAAACTAGGTCCAAACCCGAATTTGGCCACTGACTTTACGTCTATCCTTCACCCGTACTTCAGACTCCAGTAGTTTTTATTTAAAAACCAAGACATCTGTATCGGAAGATCTGATGATACGCGTGAGTCCCTATTCCGCCATATCTTTTGCGCGAGATACAATGAGGCTATCAGCTTCTTCCAGTTACGTTCCTATGGTTTAATCTGAAATAGCAGAGCAAATGTTCTCTGAGGAAGTAAATTCTTTAGAAAAAAAATTCACCACACTAATAACATTCAACAGGCTACAGTTTCTGGAACAAGACTTGTTGGTTGTCATACTGAACAGTGTCTTCCTGGAGGAATAATGGCCAAGCTTGAAAAGTTCACCTGCGGCCTATACGATACCTTTGGGTTCAATTGGCGTAAAAGCCAAAACGCGACTTTACAGGAGAGCGAAAAAAACATTTTTGAAATCGTGTATGTCGTTTAACTTTTAGACTATAAACTATACACAAAAATGTTGCATGGGAAAAATGCTTAAAATTTCAGCATGAAATATAATAAATTATCAGCATATACTGGGCACACTTAGTTTAGGAAATAGATTGGATTTACGCCCAAGAGATTTGCACATTATGGTAGTTACGTCAATAAAAAAAGTTTCATTGAAGTATGTTTTGCGACGTATTTCCAGTCTCATTAAACGAAAGATCATAACTTTTGGCGTAAATTACGCTAACTTTGAAGATATGTGTCGTATTAACAATATAAATTGTTTATTTATATCCATAATCTTTTAATTTACGTACAAAAATACATAATTATAATTTATGTTGTAATGAGAAAAATAATACAAAAAAGTAGGTAACATTTTGTTTATTAACATTGTAATTAAAGGACAATTAAACTGTTTCAGTAAGGACTTACTATGGTGTGCGTGTGAATTGAGTGAGCACACTTGGAAAAAAAAAATAAACAAGCAACATGAAATTTTACTATCTATAGGTATTACAACTAATTTTACAATGCAAGTGAGTTTATTATAAAGCAAAATCGCGAGTGTATAAGACAACTAACTCATAAAAACTAAAAAAAGTAAATGTAACTAAGTAGTTTCAAGTCCAAGTTAGCAATGTATATGTAACTTTCGTATATATATATGTAAATATAAGTAGGTAAAACAATTCTGTGAGTCTAGTGAAAAAGGGTATAACTCAAATTGACTCGGTGAAAAAGGTCACAAGTCCGAGGTGGGACTTTATTATAAAGCAAAATCGCGAGTGTATACTTATAATACAACTAACTAATAAAAACTAAAAAAAGTGAATGTACCTAAGTAGTTTCAAGTCCATGTTAGCAATATACATGTAACTTTTGTATATATATGTAAATATAAGTATGTGAAACAATTTTATGAATAAGTATATAATTTGCTTAAAAAAATGTATAGCCTGACAAGTTTTTATTTGACCCTCGCCACGTTGCGGATTTTCAGCTGAACTAATTTATTTTACTGGCAAGGATTAATATTTGACACCCGTCGTCAAAAGTCATTGTATGTAAGTGATGTAAACGAGAAGTAAATATTTTCAATTTTCTAACGGTTTCATCGCAAATTTGCCCAAAATAATATTTAAAAAAGTGAAAATAATTATACTTATAGTGATAATTTACTAACAACAAAAAAGGATGAAGGATTTCACAGTATTTCGATAACAATGTTCCGAAATCGTTTGTTGACATGTCCGGTATTGACAATTTATAGTGCGGTTGTCCTGTACTGATTATTTGGTTTCGATTTAGCTTAATTTATTTTTGTTCTTATTTAAGGTGTCTGTAGCTTTGCCGTGAAAAATACTTATAGAAATAAGAAGGCCATTACATCATTGACACCAGTATAAAACAAGGTCCCACGCAAAAAGAAAATAAACATCGACGACTTCGATAAAGGCACAAGATTCATGGATTTTAGGCTGTGCGGAAACAAGTAGTGAGTATTTAAACCTTGCTTATTAAACTTTGATTCTCTAAAACCCTGTTTTCATTTTCTACAAATATTAAAGCGAAACCAGTACATGCTGTCCCCATTATATATGACGTCCGCACATTATTGCCATATGAAAGCGGTTTGTAGCGACACTCTTTCAGGGTCAAATAAAATCTTGTCAGGCTTTAAGTACTCACCTTTTCAAACTAGCCAACTGGCGTCGTTGAAGTAGTGAATTAAGCATCTCCCTTCGCTTAAGGGCCATTTTTTTTTTCAAAGTATTCCACCCCACTTTTTTGGATTTGGAAATTTTTATGTGGTGTCCACCCAGAATCGCGAGCTCTTTGAATTATAATAGGAGAAAAAAAGTGTCCCATGGTTTTTTCCCATTCCGTTACCATTTTTTCATACATTTTGTATGGCGGTAACGGAATGGAAGGTTTGAATAAATGTATGGAAATCTTGGACATTCTTTTTCTCCTATCAGGATCGAAAGACCTCGCGATTCTGAGTATTAATCGCGTAAAAAATACCCATGTTACAAAAAAAGTGGGGTAGACAACTTTGAATAAAATGGCCCTTAAACAAAGCATCCAGAGAAGTTTTTCTGCTGCTTTTTTCCATTTCACATTAATATTTCACCAACTACTCTCAATATACACGTAAATAATAACTTAAACAAACAAACGCTCTTCTCACTTTTTTTGTGGTATGACATCAAGTGCCGGTCGGGTACCGGTCCAAAACAATAACAAACGATTTTGAAGAGAAAACTAAACACTTGACAGGTATTTCGATACTATTTATATTAAATGTTAAGGACAGAATCTGTTTAGAGAACTACCCCATAATTCATTGGTTTATACGCTAATCTTTCTTCACTAGTATTGGAGTTACGCCTTGCTGCCTATACACGATAACAATAATATACCTCTAAATACAGTGACGTATAAACCATTAATCGCAACAATGGCTTTTGCGTCAATTAACTAAAACATAAAGGTAATTACGGCTAACTTAAATTAAAATACTAAAGGTGTTAGGTGGTTACATCAGAAGAATGAAATTTTTGATGATATTTTTTGTAAAAATCTTGGTCGTATAAAACACAAAATCATGAATTTTGACAAAATTTATATACTTACAGATCGATAGAGCTCAAAATTCCGAGAAAAAGTATACATATAACTCATTTTGGCCAAAATGGCTTTTACGCCAATTGAACCCAAAGGTATCGAATTATATATGATCCGCAGACTCCACATTTATCGGTGAACTTGGTGCGCAAGGAACTGTTTCCAACCAAAATTAATAACTAGCATCCCACCAACATCTTCAGCACTACAAAAACATACGCTCCTTGTCGTATAACAAGCAAACCATCTCGAAACGTAGACTAAGTAGACGAGAAGCAGAAAATAAGTTATTTTATACATAGATATTTCTGCCCCCTACAGAAGTTGTCGAAAATTATCTCTGGAGTCCTCGGAATGGACAATTGTTATTAATACAAATGTTATGTTATACCTATGCATTAAAATTTTTTTACGTATTAAAATAAAAATTATGACCATCAAAGTTTACGGGGTTATCTAAATATAAATATACCTAAACTCGGAATAAAAAACGAATAATGTATATAAATGCTAAAAACATTGATTCTGAATAGTAATATAGTAAGTTGTGACCAAAATAAATAATCAATCTTGCGTGTATAGCGGTACCAAACGATACGATGCATTACATCAAGTGCAAAGACGTCTTTCAAACCCGCGCGCTTCATTTGCAATGCGTATAGTTCAAAAACTACTGAACGGATTTTCATTGTTCTTTGTTTTATTTTGCAGATGATATTAACAGATTTTATTTCAATAAATAAAAATGTGACCATATTGTAGAAAAACTATTTTTGTAAATTTCGTGAGAATAAATAAAGTTTCCTATTTTCCTTATTATTCGGCCGCCATCTTTATTTTTTTAAATGATTTTAATTTTTATATGAATAAATGTTTTAATACAAACTGATAGCCACCCCAACGATTATAATCGGTGCAGCCGTTATGATTCCAAAATTTTTTTCATCACGTGCAAAAACGTCTTTCAAATCCGCGCGCTCCATTTGAAACGGGTATAGGTCAAAAACTACTCAACGGATTTTCGTGATTTTTATTTTATTATGTAGATAATATTATCAGGTTTAATTTGAATACAGAAAAATGTGGCCATATCATAGAAAATTTATTGGTAAATTTCACGAGAATGAAAAAAAAATTGAAAATTTCATATTTTCTAATTATTCTGCCGCCATCTTAATTTTTTATATTAATAAACGCTTCAATACGAACTGATAGACACCCCAACCATCAAAATCGGTGCAGCCGTTATGATTCTATATTTTTTTTTAAATATGCGGCCGCCATTTTGGAAAATGTCCGCCATCTTGAATTCTAGTGGATGAAAATCGTGTTTCCTCGGATGAAATCATTTGTATTGGTCCCTAGTATCACTGTGCAAAGTGGCTTGCTTTCTGCATAAAATGCAGTTTTTTTCCGTAGGTAAGCCCTATGACAGTAGGCGCTATTTTAACCAAAAAACTTGTTGAACGAACATGAAAACTGGTTGTATTTTCTCTCAGTGTATAGGCTATCAATAAAAACTGAATATAAGATACGTATATGTTCTTACAAGTCTATCATTCTAGATTCATGTTTTAATTGTACAATTTCTTAGTAAACCCGTATTTCGTGATTCTGCAGTATCGTAACATTGGATTTATGAGGATCTGACTGGTGTTTCAACTTTATATTAGGCTTGGATCGGAAACCGAAACGCTGAACAAAATCGACGATCTCCTTTAAACAAATATATGTAGGTATATTATTTTATTTTGATTCGTCTTCACGCATAAACCGCTAAACCGATTTAATCGGAATTTATTAGGTAAAAAGATAGTTTAAATCCCAAGACAGTACATAGGATAGCTTTTATCTTACGATCCCTTAATAAGGGTGGTGAAAGGGTTTGGCGGAAATTCAGCTCCAGCGATATGTAGAGGGCACCTGATTCGCCATCATAAAGACGGCCAGGCGCAACACCGGCATTATTATTTTATTTATTTATTTTTTAATCTTTTGTTTTTTTTTAATATGTTTCAAGTAGGTAAATATAACAAAAGAACAGGCGTCGGTACCTACTTTTTTAACTTTTTATGCAAAGTAGGTAGGTAGGTAATTAGGTATACTTTGTACAGTATTTCATGTAACATACCTTCTCATAATTATGATTCCTACAACAAGAACAAGATTTTGTAATAATTATTTATATGTGAGTGTATTTAGTAAAACGTCCTACTTTGTCGGTTACCATTAAGGCGAGATTCACTTGTATCTTTATATGAATAAACTGACAAAGCGGCTTTATAGCAATCGACAAAGTGGAATGTTTTCCCGTGCACACACACATATAATAGCTTGGTTGTCATATAATTCGATTTAGTTTTATAATGCGTTTTTAATAGTACAGAAAAAAACTGTACCTACTCGTACCCCGTAGTTTCCTGTTTTCTGATAATTTAACTATAATATGATGCCGATGAAGTAGTGATGATGATGAAGTAGTATTGGTTATTCTTAGCCATACCAAACATTTTACGTTACTACTGTTTCTGTAAAACTAACATCATTATCCAAACCAGCTTCTACATAATATAAATATATATTTGTGTATATTATAAATAATTTGCTTCCTGAACAAAAAAATGAAAGTAAGGAGTGAATAAAGAGATTGGATTTTAAACCCAACTCCTTCCGCAAGCCCTTCCTCCATTTCGTTCCCTATTATAACCTTGACATACGAAATAAGAAAAAACAACTATGACTATGACATTCCTATGACCCAGAAAAATCATTTAATCTAAGTTTTATTGTTGTTGATTGATCTGTGTAAGGTATTAACCAATATTCATATATATTTAGTAAAGTGTAATACTTTTCACAAAATACATATAATATAGGTATGTATAATTTATATGTCTTGTAACGTCACGATTTTGCAACGTTACATATAGTTTCATTCCATACTAAATTCGGCTCCATACCTTAGTAAATTGTTTGAGTTTTAACCACAGACCAATACAACAAGACGGCCCACAGGGCGACTCGCGGTCACCAAGCATACGACAAATCAGGTTTATAAAAGTTTGAACGCGTGCGACACCGATCAGTAGCGCCCAAGTATACGACCCGCTAACAGTGTTCGTGTCCGCTCGGGAAAAAATCTTAAATAATCAAATTTGGTTGCAAACAATGGTCTCTTGCAGCATAAAGTGGTGTGGCAAGTCTTCTAACACTTCTACATATAAAAAATATGGAATAACATTCCACAGTTAAGTCAAATTAATTATTTTGTTGAATATTGTTTATTATCCGCGGAGTTCATTTATACTGGTCAATATGGTTGTACTGAGCGGCGCCGAGGCGCGTCCATCCCTTTTTGCCTAGTTAACAATGCGATATGCTATCCCTTTCACGTAAACGACTAGGGATGGGGCCATGTTAGTTTATGTCTGTTGCGGGAACTTCGTACTACCGTTCGTACATGGTACCATGTGCTACCATTTTATGAAATATAAAAGAAAGCAGATTTGTAATTGTGAATAATTATCTAGAATCTGTAGAGTCTGTCTGTAGTGTTATTTAGTTGATTGATTAGTTTAGAATATTTAGTTGGTAATTTAACTTAGTATACGTAAGTAAAAATGCACAGTTTAGTTATTAGTTACTAGAATGATTTTTATTGAGGTGCTATCACAATCATCATCCTCCTTGCGTTATCCCGGCATCGGCATTCGCCACGGCTCATGGGAGCCTGGGGTCCGCTTTGGAAACTTATCCCAAGATTTGGCGTAGGCACTAGTTTTATGAAAGCGACTGCCATCAGACATTCCAACCCGAAGGGTAACTAGGCCTTGTTATAATTTAATTATAATATTATAATTTGTTGCAAAACAAATTCACCACAGTACTGGTACCGGTACCATTGTCTATAATAGACATGTCCCATTCCCATCCCTACTGCTAATCGTAAAAGGCGCGCCATTATTTGAAACGACCAATGGCAGCACCGT
Organism: Leguminivora glycinivorella; assembly: GCF_023078275.1. Lineage (NCBI taxonomy): Eukaryota > Metazoa > Arthropoda > Insecta > Lepidoptera > Tortricidae > Leguminivora > Leguminivora glycinivorella. The sequence goes on from NC_062976.1 coordinate 13,076,974, forward strand.
GCGCGCCCGGCTCACCCCGCAAGGATTGGTGATTTGCGTCTCGAACAATATCGCTTGCATTAGGCTTCTAGTGGGGTGTTCTGTGGTTTTAACCTTTCCTAAAACCGTAATGGATATTTTAGATGTTTCAACCTTCAGAGCTTGAAACGCATGCAAGTTTTCTCGCGTCTGATGGGTCTTAGTTCATACATTAATAAATTCATAGGTTATGTCATGTCACTTTGACAACAGCCCTGTCAGTGTCTATTTGACGTTTAGCGAAACCATTTGAGGTCGCGTTTTGACACCTGTGTCAGTGGGTTATTTTGCATTTCATTTGATAGAGTTTCGTCGAGATCATATCTTTATAGTTGGCCACTGTGAGTCTGTGGTCCGGCTGTCATTCTTGTTTTCCTTCCTCGGCAGATCGCAGACTTGCTGCGACTGCACTCTTCCGGTTTTTAATAATGGAAAATCCTTTTAAATTCCCATCAATTTTGATATGAAAGTGATTACTTAGAGTCGTGCTGTCTTCGTGGTGTACGAGATAAATAGATTTCCTTGAAATAATTGTTTTTCTCTGGACTTTGGAATTTAAATTCATAACCTAATTTTACGTTTGGTTGTCTTTAGGCATGCAACGAACATGTAGATTTGGAACGGGACGATTTTCGTCCTCACAACAATGAAAAGGCGACCGTAAGTATTTATGCAAGTCTACGCAAATTCCTTTTATAAATAATTAGGTTCATTTCATTCAACCCGCTCTTGTCATTGGTTACAGAAAACGCCGGCAAGGCCGGTCGCCTTTTCTTACACTTTTTAGTTATCTTTTTAAATTGTTTTTCCTTTTTGAGAACTTTCTCTTTTCCGTTTATTCCATTTTAATTCCGATTTAATTCCGATTTTCGTTCCTAAATTTTCCCTTTTGTTGGGAGCTTCATTATAATGGCGTCCGAGTAGCCATCTTGATTATTTCCGCGGGCGACCATGCCTGTCTACCCTTTCTAATTCCATGTAAGGTGCAAGCCTTCTTTCCCCCCGAGCCCAGATTATAACATGCCTTCTGGCCACGCTCGGCCCCAACTCGGCGACGCCTGAAGCCCACGGCTGACCCCCTGCCTCGTGGTTCCCAAGATGGCCACCGTAGACGCCGAGCCCTACATGTAGCCGTCGGACTTCAACGGCTCACCCACTACCGGTTCGCCTCCTCTCGAGGACTACTCGCACGGCGACTCATGGAGCGTTGGAGACACCTCGGTGTCTGAGCGTAACCTTTTAACATAAGAGACTGTGCTTCGGACTAAAGGTCGGTGACTTCTTAATTTTAATTAACCCCTCGGGTGCCTCTAGATTTTAACAAGCCCACTAGGTCCTTGTAAGCATTTCATGTAGTAATTCGTTACCTAGTTAAAAGCTAAGTGCGTTAGTAAAATAATGAGCATCTAAGAAACCGTTAAGAGTACCTACTGCAGAACAGTAAATAAAACTTCTTCGTTCAAGGTAAACAAATCTTTTTATTACAACTTTCCCTCCCTTAAGATTAAAAGTTACATTTTGCTTTACCCACTATCTGGACTCTTATTAGGATAGCTGGCTGGCGCTCGAATTTTTTATTCTTTTTCCTTTAATTAATTTAACTATAACTTTATATTTCTTTTTTATCAGCTATCCGAGACCTCCCACGGTCTCTTAATTCTTTTAGTGAATTTAGTGGCTAAAGCCGGATGGCATCCGGCCCGCCGAGCCCCTATTGGCTACGTGCACGACAAATTACGCTCACTATAGCCTGACAAGTTTTTATTTGACCCTCGCCACGTTGCGGATTTTCAGCAGAACTAATTTATTTTACTGGCAAGGATTAATATTTGACACCCGTCGTCAAAAGTCATTGTATGTCAGTGATGTAAACGAGAAGTAAATATTTTCAATTTTCTAACGTTTTCATCGCAAATTTGCCCAAAATAATATTTAAAAAAGTGAAAATAATTATACTTATGGTGATAATTTACTAACAACAAAAAAGGATGAAGGATTTCACAGTATTTCGATAACAATGTTCCGAAATCGTTTGTTGACATGTCCGGTATTGACAATTTATAGTGCGGTTGTCCTGTACTGATTATTTGGTTTCGATTTAGCTTAATTTATTTTTTGTTCTTATTTAAGGTGTCTGTAGCTTTGCCGTGAAAAATATTTATAGAAATAAGAAGGCCATTACATCATTGACACCAGTATAAAACAAGGTCCCACGCAAAAAGAAAATAAACATCGACGACTTCGATAAAGGCACAAGATTCATGGATTTTAGGCTGTGCGGAAACAAGTAGTGAGTATTTAAACCTTGCTTATTAAACTTTGATTCTCTAAAACCCTGTTTTCATTTTCTACAAATATTAAAGCGAAACCAGTACATGCTGTCCCCATTATATATGACGTCCGCACATTATTGCCATATGAAAGCGGTTTGTAGCGACACTCTTTCAGGGTCAAATAAAATCTTGTCAGGCTTTACCATGTGAACTTGAAGTGGAAAATGTCAAAAAATGACATGTAAACAAACATTATATTTTAACGATTTTTCGTTAATTTTAAATAAATCGAATAACAAGAGCTACTATTTCAAGTGTAATTTAGGTAGATAGATTATAAAGATATGGATATAATACCAAAAATCAGTTTCCAAAGCATTACTCACGGTATAAACTTCCAACCCCAGACTACAAAAAGAGTCAATAAATTGGTGTTGGCAGGCCATATAAGGAATCTTGAAGAACATAGGAGTAATGGTACAAGTTCTTCGAGCTAGTGATATGGTATTCGCTAAACCTCCGTCCCGTTAATGCCATATAAAACAAATCTAAACGTAAGTACCTCAACGAGAGCTCAGAGCTCAACGAGGGTGCGGTGTGCTGATGACGGGAGGACTTACGGAACTAACTTGTTCCGTTTATTGTCCTTTGAGTCGTCGGCAACCCGAACCCTCCTTGGAACTTGTACACTCTTTATGCTGTGTACTTAACACAGCGAAAGGGAATGTACAAGTTTCTAATGGGGTGGCAACGCGCATGTGACACTGTTTGAGTTGCAGGCGTCCATAGGTTACGGTGACCGCTTTACATCAGGCGGGCCGTATACTTGTTTGCCACCGACGTAGTATAAAAAAGTACCTAGTCATGTCCGAGGCCGCAGAAATATCCGACACGGGCCTATTCCCAGGCTAGGCCTGAATCTTTAAGCATAATCTTTTACGGTAGGAAAAATACTAACAACGTATTGAACAATATTAGGTAAACAAAGCTTAAATATAATTTATTATAATGTTTTGTTTTGACATGTCACTTACGTTTTCTTTTCACCGTAGCTATCCATTTAGTTCTTTGATCCAATTTCCAGTGTGCTCTAAGAAACGCATAGAACGTGCAACGACTATTTATGCCATTATTTTTACAATTAACAACGAAACAACATTGATGGCCCATATCAAACATTAGACATTGTATTATATTTTATGAGTTTTGATAGATGACAACCACAGTCAGTGTCGATTTTGACCACCGCAAGCACTGCGATCGCTTTGCTTACCCCCTCCATGCACTTCGCACGAAGCCAATAACGGCACTCGACCATACAGGTCACACATCATGTTACAAATTTGACGTCTCCGGATAGAGACATGATTATAATTGTTAGTCTCTCGTTGGTAAATATAATATTTAATTACTTACAATAGATATGTATTATATATCATATTTAAAACTATTCACAGTAATTTGGACTTCCAATTTTAATACATTTCTCGATGACTATTAGAGGTATATGATATTTGTGTAATGTATTTTAAATTATCCTTAATCGTTAAACTATCTATTTTAATAACTTTTCAGTCTTTCTGTTGTACTCATATTTGGCATTCATTCTGCAAATATGGACCAGTGGTGGATTTTAATATATTTAAACTTTTTTTTTGCTTTTTCACTAGTAAACAACACCTCGCATCGCCTGCCAGTGTAGAAATCTGTCAGGACCCTGAACTGCCTTACATTAATCCATTTCCATTCAGCCTTGATATTGACATATATACGGGAACTTTAGACACTAATCTTATGAGTATTAATTTGACAGTACCGAAAGACATACGTGGAGAAGACAAAAAAGTGTCAGTCCAACAGCAAAGGATTTGGACTGCCACAGTTATATCATTCAAAATATTTTACGAGAAGAGCTTAACTTTAACTGGTTCAAAGATTGTACGCTTAAAAAAGGAAACTATTATGTAAGAGCTGTAGATTTTGATGCTTTGGATTCTGCGTTACTGGGGTCTGGGTCGCGTCCTAGCGGCACGTATGCTGCGAAAGTGACATTTTACAGCAATACACACACGTACTCATGTCTAAGAACAAATAAGAAACAATAATGCAACAGATAATTGCATTGATAATTGATTGTGGTGGTCGGACGAATTGGAAACAATTTCTATGTAAGTCTATACATAACTTGAAGAAATTTAGAGTAGTTTAATACTGAAATGCGTTAATACTAAAATAAAAATAAAATATTAGTGCCTATACTTACTTACTGAGGGTAAAATATTTGACCGGATAACATCTTGACACGATCAAAGATTATAAACTGAAATAGATACCATAAACTAAAGAAAAAGCGACCAAGCCCACTGGTGGTGGTGGTGGCGGTTATCACGTCAGCTGCGTTAGCTGGAGACGTGGAGACCCGGGTTCGATTCCCGGCTTCGCCTCCAGTGAGCTTGATTGCTTTTTTTTAAAGTATGGTAGGTACCTATTTCAGTTTATAATTTATATAATATAGTGATATAGTATTGTTACTACTTAAAAAACAAATCAAAAAATATTTAATAAAATAATTTGATTTGTTCTCTACATCAATGATCAAAGATGTTCAGTCAGTCTGTCAGTCAAGATCAGTCTGCATCAATAGTAGCGGATGAGACAACGCACCAAAGGTACTATTTATCATCCTGGAAATTGTTTCTAAATCTACAGAATCCAAAATGTATGTTGCAGAATTCTAAAAATTAACCCTGACCATTTGAATTTACCTTTTTTGACAAAAGCCCTGGTTTGCTGGAAGGCTGCCTGTGTCAACAAAGACCCGCCCGAGACGCGCCATTAACACCATAAATGGGACGAGCCGCCCTGCATGCTAGTACGTGGTAATCTCTATGAAACGGCCATTAGCCCTGCAGAACGTGCTCGAAGTCTCCTTGCTGGTGCGAAGTGGGAATCCGGCGCATGGCTGCAGGGACTCCCTTCCAGCAATATTGGTACCCAGATTACCAGCAGTAGATACATTTAGGCTCGCTGTATCGCTGCCGTTGGGGGCGTCATGCGTGACCCCACACCGTTACCATTGCGGCGCTGAAGTGCCTAAGTTTGGGACCCACGGCCTGTCTTGCACCAAGAGTGCCGGCCGCACGGCACGCCACGCAAGCCTTAACGACATACTGCATAGAGCCCTGGTCTCCGCCGAAGCGCCGTCCGTTCCAGAACCAACGGGTCTGGCGCGTGACGACGGAAAGGGCATGACGCCGGTTCCCTGGAAGCTGGAAGCTGTGTCGACCCCTCGTCTGGGATTCCACGTGCGTGGACACCGTCGCACCGTCCCATCTTCCAGGGACCTCGGTTAGGGCTGGCGCTGCTGCTGATGCGGCCGAGCATTAAGTGGCGCAAATATGTAGCCATCGACACCGGCTACATGTTTGAGCCGTTTGGCGTAGAGGCTCTTGGGCCGTGGGGTCAGGACGCACACGGCATTTTTAAGGAGCTGGCTAAACGTTTTATAGACGCGTCGGGTGACCGGAAGGCTGGAGCATATGTTACCTTGCCCAGCGCATCGGCATTACCAGAACGGTAATGCCGATGTGCTGGGCAATTCTGCCAGACTTCTGGTCTGATCGGCTCTGATTTAGAACCAATTTTTTAATAGGGTTTTATTTTATAGGTAGTTTTAGTTTAATTATAGTTTTATTTATAAGTTCATAGTTAGATTTTTTTTAAATTATAAGTTCTATAATTTAATCTTTACTGTCTAGATTTTTACATTTACTTTCCTACGCTTAAAAGACAAAACCCATCTATGACTGTAGATATGTGTTCTGAAAAAAAATTATTACTTGACTAGGAGTTGCTGTGAACTTACTTTGTCATAGTATTATAGCGTCTGTCCTCAACGCTGTTATACTTATCGTAGGTAGTTTTATGTTATTATCAATAGAGCAAGAAAAGATCGAAGACACCTCAACATGGACATAACATAACAAAAACAGGGACATTAAATCAACCTTTTTCTCTCGGTAGGTACGACTTCATCTGTATAGTTACTAAAGGGTTTTCATAGTTAGCCGCTAACGAGTAATTAGCTTTATGAACCGACGAATATGCATTTTTCATCGTGTTCAGTGCCAAGTTTTAACGCTCATTAATCCTTATATATAACTGCATGTCTGTGTGCTGATTGCCAGCTTTAATTAAAACCTTTTTTAACAAGATAAAGCCTATTAGAGTAGTTCACAGATTTTGTGTTCATATTCGTCTTTTCTAGGCCAATAAAGTGAGGGAAATCACATGATAAAGTCAGTCCAAAATAAGTTGGCAACAATTTTAACAGCCTCCGCGGTGCAAATTTATTTTATTTAAACGTCAATCTTCGATAAGTAAATATTGGGGACACCTTACACAGATCAACTTAGCCCCAAACTAAGCGAAGCTTGTTGTACTATGGGTGCTAAGCGACGAAATACATATTTAAATAGATAAATAAATACTTAATACAACATAGAAAACATCCATGACTCAGAAACAAATATCTCGATGAAATTTTGACACTTACTTAAACCTTGCAAAGGCAAAATCGTTGCCAATTTATATTGGCCTGACTCTCTCCACTTGACAGTCTTGACACCTTGAACAGAGCGGGCATGAATTTATCACCACACGATTCATTCAGCTGGCACTTTAATAGCATGACTACGTCGTAAGTCTAATCAGTTAAAACTTAAAAATCATTTGGGTAATTCCATGATAACTTGCGTTACATATAGAACGCAAAGTTGTCAAACAAAGGTTATTTGTGGCTTGATTCATACTTAAATATCTGTTTTTGCTGGTGCACCATTTAATACAGTTAAATCTCATTACTAAAGTGGAAATTATTTGAAACATAACCATTTTCTGGCCTCAGTACACTAAAATGAGGTGGTAACTTTCGTTACAGAAATTGGACATGGGTTTTTAAAGCATCATTTAAATACGATTTTTTTATTTCCATATTGGTTTACGAATTTTCTTGTAACTTAAATTAACCTGGGCCTCAGTCAATCTGTGTAAGAATGTCCTATAATATTTATTTAAATCGTGTCAGTCAAGAGTACAGGTATGTTTATGTAGCAAAAAGGAATAACCATGCAAGACATTGGTAACTTGCGTTTCAAGAAATCAGTAACTTTTGTTACGTCCGAATGAAATGTATTTTTTTATAGTTAGTGATCGAAATATGAAGTAAAAGTTACAGAAGTAAAAAAATACAGGATTCCTTGATTTGAAGGGATATGAGGGAAGGTTATATTGTTTCCCCCAAAAAAGATATTCAGTTTTTAATTATTTTTTGGATTTTTTGAATATTATGTTATTTTAGTATTTTTCTAAAAATGTCACCTACTTTTTATAATTAGAATAATCCCTTGAATATAATGTGAGTCCTAATTAGTTCAGTTTACGCACGTATCTTAAAAAGCACGCATTTTAAACTTTTAAAAAATTGGCATACTTAGTTAAACTCAGTTTATTAAAAAAAAAATCGGTTCAAGTAAGGTCTAGAGCCAAAGAACATTAGGTAACCAGATTTTAAAAATTCTGACCTCAAAAAATTGATTTTTTTCGCTCTCTGCCATGGCCATTTGCAAAAACGTCTACTTAATAGCCTTAACTGAACTACTGATGAGCCGATGGAAAGTTTCCAAAATTCTGAAATTTTCACATAGGAAAACATCGGAAACTTTCCATACTCCGTATGGACAATTGTATGGATGGAAATTTTCCATTCAATAATTTAAATTGCTTTTATTTTTCGTGAAAGTTTCGTGAATTTTTCAAGAAAATTAAGACTTTTTAGAAAGTTTCCGCAAGTTTCACATCACTAAGCTGAACGGTAAATTTATTGTTTTACTTTTCTGCGGAACGATTTGTTTTAGGTTTCATTACAGATAAATATTAAAATAATTAGGTCAGAGAGTTTAAACCGTAAGTATACATACAGTCGTCCATTGCTATGCCCACACGGGCTTAAAACCGCAGGCACAGACACTTTGGCAAGCGCGACGGACCAAATCGTTGATAGTGCAGGCTCTGTAGGCAAGAGAACAATCTTTAACGCTCCCTGGTAAATGATTCACTGTCTATGTCTCACCAGTATGGAAGAGTGATAGAGAGAGAACTACGATACGCTACGGTGCGTGAACGAGTGTAGGTACTTTTGGCTACAGGCCCAGTGGCGGTATATTCGACCGGCACTTGAGCATGAGAGCCCAATTGTTCCAGAACAGGTGTCGTTAGATATCTGCTTTGTGATATTGGGCCTAAAAGCTTAAGAGATGCAAACACTTATCCTAAACGTTTTGTTTATCCTGGGTCTATGAGGAAACAAAAGATATTCTATAGCACTTAGTAGAATGTGAAGAAGTTGATGACGACCAAGTGTATGTTCACAATGTTCACATGCTTATTACAAAAAAATATTCCATGCAACTTGCTACCACTTCGCCTGAGGAAAAGATATGGTTGGATAATTACCACGTTTTTGGAATAGATCAAATAGAGAGGAAAATTCCACGAAACAAATTAAAAAACGAAACAAACGTTATTATTTTTAACAATAGTTAGTTTTCCTAACTTCATTTTGCTAACTTCAAATAAGAATCCATAGAATTTGTATGAAAACGAAAACGTTTATTTTTCACATACATGTTTTAAACCATGATCAATTTTATTTCTATCCGGTATCAAGACGGTAAAATCAAGGAACCATACCTGTTGGAAGGTTTAAACTTTACAGTACCGAAAACTAGCACGAGGTCTTGTTGTCGTCGCACTATTTTTCGTCCCAGTTCTACCAGGACTAAACTAGGCAGGTCACTTCCGGTCCATAGAATGCAAGTAACTTGGAATAATGTGTCTCTACAAGAAAACTTCGAAATAGATATATTTAGTGATTCTATACAAAGTTTAAAATGCCGAATACTCGAGAAACGGCTATAATTCTTGAAGTAAATTAGTAGTTTTTTTTTTCTTTTTTAACTGCATGTAATCACTTGCTAAATTGTAATCATTAGGTATACCTAATTATAGTTTGTAATATATTTTAGCTAGGTAGTAGTGTAAAAGCCTCGAACTGTTTGAATGTTGCTGCACGCCTGTTATTGGTGCATAAATATTATGGGTGTCCTCTATTGTCACATTATATTCTTTGCATTGTTTATGTACTGTTGGTGTGTCGTTTATAATAAAATAAAATAAAATCAAGAGTGTCTTAGGGTCAGCAAACGATAATGTATATCTATTAAGCCAGACTGACAATATCTGATAGCTGCCTTCACTGACCCAATATCAATGTACATCCTGAAGGTAATTGCACTGTGTTCTACAAATAGAAACTTAAGCCGAAGCCTTGACTATGACTTTTTAACCTTACTCGATATCGGTCACGTCACGAATGTCACGTTATTATATGTATGTATTTTGGGTAATAGTAACCAAGCGCATTTAGGAGGTTCTGCTCACTTTTTCCACACAATGCAATGCCGTGACATTAAGTATGTATATTATCATCACCTAGCACCGACCGTCAGACATTTAATGTGTGAATGTTACGCCCTCGGCAGACAAAGAATGAAGAACTTCGGAGCAGGCTACTTGGCACCGAAGGACTTCAGAGAGCTACCCATGAGCCTCATCATCCGATACGTGGAAATGGTCGAGAAGCTCCTGAATAGCTGAAGGATCTTAGGATCATAGGGGGTAATTGCACAAAAGATCCCGATGGGTCGAAGTGTATCCGTAAGGGCCCCCGCAGATTTAAGATAAGATAAGATAAGATCATCACCTAGCATCCATAGCTTTGCTTAGTTTAGGGCTAGGTTGTTCTGTGTAAGATCTCCCCCAATATTTAAGTATTATTATTTATTATTTACGCTACCGGGTAACGTTTTCAAAAGAGTCAAAAAAATCACAGCTAGCAGATATATTATGTCGTAATCGTTGGGAATATTGGGATTTCTATAATAACCACAATTTTTTTTTAAACCCCCTACCGCGACATAGTGGACCGATTTAGATGAAATATGGCTAAGAACACTCCCGACCCGATTAACTCAGCTTTCAGACAAAAATAACTAAATCTAAATCGGTTCATCCGTTCGGGAGCTACGATTCCACAGACGGACACACACACAGAAAGACAGACACGTCAAACGTATAACACCCCGTCGTTTTTGCGTCAGGGGTAAAAATAAAATTTATCACATATCTGCCACCGCATGCAGTGAAATGTCACGTGCACGCGAGCGATTGATTATGGTTCTCTGTACTGTGATTCTAAACTATGGACAAAGGCCCGGTCTCGTAAATTATTCGATAGATCAATTCCCTTTTTAGGGTTCGTTGGTTTACCAGTTTATAGGAACTCTTACTGTTTTGCCATTTCCATTGTCCGTTTTGTCTGCCCGCAGCTGTTTGTCCGTTCTAAACACCGCACCGAGTCCTATGACAAGAGCAAATAATGTAAACACGATCGCGTTCAGGGTAAGTATGCAAAATGCCCAATAGTACGAGTTCTTAACCAGATCTATAGTCCCGTCTGGCAGAAAGCATGAAACTTGGCATTTATATAGCTTATAGGGTTATAAGAAAAAATATAAGTAGAAACATGCCGAGGTGTCAATGTTTCCCCTACTTCCCCCACTTTTGTATCCCTGTTTTCAGTTTTTTTATATTTCCATGAAAACCGTAAAAGCTACAATAATAACGTCTAAGAGAAGTATATTCTATATAAAATTCTCTACAATATTGTCTTTGGAAGTATATAGCTAGAACTTATACATTTCAAACTATGCTCATTTTCCCTTTGCCATATTTGTGTTTGGTGACCAGTAGGATAAGTACCTAAGGCCAGCGACTTTGTACTTTTCCTGTGGCGATGCTGCTTGGCAAAATTGTTCCTTGCGTCAAACTGATCCGATTTGGCCGAATAGTCATGAAATCGCACGTGACTACTCCCCACAAAGAGAAGGGGAAGGGGCCGGTTCCCTCGATGAAATCTATGCAATACTTCCTTCTAGGGACGTGTTAATCATTTCTGAAAAAATCGTGGTACCTTTTCATACAGAAATAACGATTTTATAATATGGCACTCGAAACGTGCTATAACGTGGCACTCGAAAAGTGCAAAAATAATTACTGCGCTCTAATTACACCGGACTAACTATATCAATAATAGAAAATAATCTGTACTTATGTATAATCCTATAACTGATGTTACGAATAAATCTTTTCTTTCCTTTCCTTTCCTTTCCTTTCCTTTCCTTTCCTTTCCTT